>NC_092688.1:25832933-26132933 GCF_964275005.1 Diadema setosum | reverse complement strand
GACAAGTCCACCTTCATATACATGTGGATTGAATGAATGCAGCAATATTAGTAGAACACATCATTGAAAATTTGGGGGAAATCGGACAGTCACTGCTGGATGAGAGGACTACTACAGTGAATGATGTCACATGCGTACAATGCTATAAGGAAAATATAAAGAGAATTTTACAAAATTTTGCTTTTTAAAAAAAGTGCACATTTCCTCGACTTGTCACTGATGTATGTTAAGGGTAATATTATTCCCCCTTGCCTTATGAAAGAGGGAAGTCAAGTGTTCTTTGTTATGTGAGAAAAGTGAAAATATGTTGAATTTTCTTTATATTTTCTTTATATCGTTGTACACATGTGACATCACAAGCTGTGGTAGTCTTCTCATCCGGCAGTGACTGAGCAGAAACTTCAAAAATTCATAACTTTTAAACGGATTGTCCGATTTTCCTCAAACTCTTGCTGATGTGTTCCATTAATACTGCTGCATTCATTCAATCCACATGTCCATGAAGGTGAACTTGTGAAACAAATGAACGAGATACACGTGAGAAAACAGAGAATGAGAATGAAGGAAATGATTGAATATGAATAATACAAAGTAGGAAGTTGAAATGGTGAAACCAGAATGAAAGATGAATGATAAAGAGAACAAGAGAGAGAAAAAGGAGAAGTATATTAGGAGGAAATTAAAAGGAATTCCATGGGAAGCTGGATGGAACCGAGGTACATCTACATGGTGGTTTGTTGTTATTTTGCATTATTGAGACCAATGGGTCCGACCTGGTCCCGTTGCATAAAACTTTTTTAGCAACCTTAAAAAATTCAGGTTGGGATTTGCCCAACCTGAATTTTTTAAGGTTACTAACCTAAGAATGTAAAATCCGTTGCATAAAAACTCTGGTTGGGAGCTTCCAACCGGAATTTTGTGATTTCAACCGGAAAAAAATCCGGTTGGAGTTTTATGCAACGGGCCCTGGGCCTTTTTGCACAGAGCATCGAGTTGCAACTGATTGCAACTTGGATCAAACACTAAAATACAAAATGCACCTCGCAGTAGATCGCAGGTGGCGTCGTTTCACTTTAAAGGGGCATTCCGGACGATTTTCATAATTTCACATCATGTAGTACATAAATCGACAGCTCCATGTATAGATTTGTGGGATTTATTGTGGTCCTTGAGCAGAGAAACCAATAAATTGAAAATCTTAAACAAATTACACTGAACAGTATTGATGACATCAGAGCCTCATATATTTCAGAAATGTAGCAGTGTAATTCCATTACAATACCGCTTGCTCAACAATTTCACCTGTGAAAAATCTATGCATGCCTTCTTCTTTTGTTCTGCTTCCTTGAGCCCCAACTCATGCATTGTTATGGTGAGGCTGCTATGTCATCATCCTTGTTCATTGCAATTTGTTATCGATTTTGAAAACATTCTCATTCCTCATCCCAAGCACTAAAAATTCTGAAACTCTGTATTCAGTTTAACTAATTTATAGTTGTTCAAATGTAAAAGTCTGAAAATCACCCGGAGGTTCCCTTTAAGGGATAGATGTATACGGTACTATGTACTGCAAGGGACTTAATGCTCTATTACCCTGCCTTCCTTTCTCTCTCTCTCTCTCTCTCTCTCTCTCTCTCTCAGACACACAGACACACACACACACAGACGCACACACAACACACACTTCTTGCCCGTCTCAGTTGCAATCAATCATAACTTTGCCTTGCACGGAGTACCAGATGTCTGCCCCCAATACCACGCTGTGCATCACACCCAGGGTAGGGGGTCAGCACACTTTCGTAGTTCACTGCGTACCCCGGATGTGATGGCCTCACTTAAGCCTCGTCTGACTCATCACCGCATCCATACACAAACGCATAGGGAGTGAGGTGACTGTTTGCAGTGAAAACATTATCAACATTGACAAAGCCTGACCCCAAAAACAGAAATCAAGAGAAAACATACCAAAGTCAACAAACAAAATAAGGAAGATGAAAACGGAAGCCTACGCGCACTTCCCTATCTTTGTCCCAGGGCATTGCAGGGAGGAATAGGACATACATGAATGACCGAAAAAAAGAGAGCAAAGGTAACATATCAGTTATAATTAGACACATCGCCTCTCCACTGCAAATTAACATCTGAACTATTAAGCCATAACGCAGGTATGACTCGACATTGCATATTGTCCTCACTAGTTACTCTTGCGGTGCACGAAAATGACGAGATGACATGATAATCGTCAACGGGGGGAGCGAACTCAACGCGGACACGCTCTATCTATCTCGGGTAAATTGTTTTGTCATTGCAGCCTCGTTTGTTGTTGTTGTTGTTGTTGTTGTTGTTTTTCATGCAGGTGGAAATGCGTCATAAATCGCGACTGCGAGCGACATCACGTCATCCGGCGAATGCATTAGCGTCTCGAGTTGTAAAGGGAATCCGTGCGTTCACGATCTCAAGACGCTCGTCTCACGCGTAAATCATGGATCATTCTACATGTAATTTAAAATTCAGTCAGATTCTCCCCCTTCTCGCTTTTGCTTTCCAAAAATATTCATCTCACGCAACAGCACGCAATTATGGGGTTATGTCATACGAGTTACTTATCTTATAAACACTAGGAATATAATCAATTTCGCCTGTATGGAATATTCAAAAAGGCCGGAGAAAAATCATTCGACTCACGTGAATTTCAACTTAAGACAAATAAGTAGAAACAAGTAACACATGTTTATATTGAGCGGTAGTATTACTGGAACACAACATCGAAGTTTGAGGAAAATCGGACAATCATTTCAAAAATTATAAAGTTTTCAAGATTTGGTGCAGCCATCGCTGAATATAATGAAGACTACAACACTTTGTGAAGCCAAGTACGGAAAATGATGTCAATAAAATACAAAGAAAATTCAACATAGTAGGCCTACATTATTTCACTTTTCTGGCATAATGAAAGACTCTTTGTGGACATGATATTACCCTACACATGTCAATTAAAATAATGTCGAGGGAATGTTTACTTTTCGCTACCCCCACCCCAGAAATTAGTTTAATGCTCTTTAGATTTTTTTATATTGTTTTGCATATACGTGACGGCACAAACTGTAGTAGGTTTCTCACCCAGCCATGGCTGAAAATGCAAAACTTTCGAAAGAATTGAATTTCCTCAAACTTTGGTGATTTATCTACTAATATTGCTGCATCCACTGAACCTTATACTTATATGGGTTTCAGTCCCCTTTAATAGCGGAACATTTTGCAACGTTCTCCAACTGTGGACAAAACATTCTCCGGCCTGTTCTATGATGGGAGAACATTAATGAGTGTGTGTGTGTGTGTGTGTGTGTGTGTGTGTGTGTATGTGTGTGTATGTGTGCGTGTTGATCAAGCAGCTTGGTTACATTATGGGATTTACGCAGAAGTTTAGATCATTTTTGAAGGCATGGTATGATTTGCATAATTTTTTTTTTTTGTATATTAAAAGAAAAGAATGTGATTCGACAGCATCATTGTGAAAATGATGCTGATATTGAATGAAAATAAAATAAAGAACATCATAAAAAATGTGTGTATGTGCGTGTGTGTGTTAAAATGTTATTCTTTGTACACTTGTACATATTTCCAGTGGTGACCAATTCAACACTCCTTCAAAGTGTTTCTTGTTTTTGTTTTGTATCATTCGTATTATCTGTTACGGAAAGGTTGCACTCCAGAAAAAAAAAAAAAAAATCTTGTGTGCAAGAATGCATGAGGTAAATCGAGTTTATATCTTTATTCATTAAAACAAATTACTTTGGCCCCCAAAAGTTGGATTTACAACGACACGAATTGTGTGAGATTACACCAGGCTGCATTTGTACTTACGCGTGAAAGAACAAAGGACTGATCAAACCAAAACACCGCTGGACTATGATATGTTCAAACTTTATTCACACCTTTAAAACACAAGTTGTTCCTGACAACAAGAAAGCTTGGCCGAGCCTTGCCCGACATAGCAACAACTATACTGCTGGCAAACTCGTTCACACATGTTAAAGGGATGGTACAGTGTTGTAGGAGATGAGAATTGGGCTTTAAACTTTTTGCTAGATACCAAGAAAACACTTATGAAGAAGTACAGAGCATACCATTTTAAGAGGAACTCAAAGTTTATTTGATGAAAATCGGGTTTGGAATGACTGAAACATCCAAAAACAAAGTAAAACAAAGCGATCGTAATAAAGTGTGGGTCCCACACTTATTAGAATCGCTCTGTTTTTGATATCTCCGCCATTTCAAAACCAATTTTCATCAAATAAACGTTGAATTCCTCATGGAATTACATGCTCTTTCATATTTCATAAGATGTTTCTCATTATCTCACCAAAAAATGTTAGAAACCTGAAATTAGGTCTCAACCAAAACTATAATTGAATGACCCGTTGCTAAGCTGTGCGTGCGTAAGAGGGGGGGGGGGGGGGTCCATGAGTATTAATTGAGTACATTAGTTTGTCGGTCGGTCTACAATGCATACAACGCCTCACCAGGAATTACTGATGGTAACATTTTCCCTTCTCTTTGGACACTATACTATGGTTGTTCTTATGGATGAATCGACAACGAAAAATAAAAATGCACGTTTAACAATGTACGAGTAAACATTAGAATATAATCATAAAAACATTTTCTTAAAGAAAATACATGTGTCCGACACAACTAATCAAAATTACAGTATGAATATTGCCAATGTCAAAGGTTACACACATTCACGTTAAACATCGTCATTTGCACAAAAAAGTCAATCAATACGTCTGCATAAGCAATATTCCAGAATGACACAACACGCATGAAAGAGGAAATGTTCAATTTACTTTTTTTTTGTTTTTGTTTATCGACTTTTCACAAATAAGTTCCACAGAACCTTGATCATTAAAGTCACAGCTTGGCACAAGAATTGCAATACAACGAACATAGCATACATATTATTATGCACTGACGAAATTGACAAAAAAACAAACAAATATCTTATTTTCAAATTACGTCAAACATGACATTTTTCCTTGTTCGTCTTTGTCTCGATCAATGATTCAACTGTAAATGTTTAACCTGTAACATTTAACAAACTTGAAAAGCCTCAATATTATTGTTGATCATCAGACCTCGATAGCCTCCAATTCATCCCATTATCATTTTACAGGTATACTTCGTAAAGACGACGTATTACAGATATACAGTGGGTGATTTCAAGTTCGGTGCTAGTGCTAGTGCTAGTGCTAGCCCCCGAATAACAGCGCTAAATCGAGCTCCAACACCGACGGTCAGATTAACGAGGCGATACCGATCAAAATTATCGATCACCAGCAGTAGGTGTTGGATCACAGCACCGCGAGCTCCGCGGGAATTGCGCGACGAAAAAAGTGATTGCGCGTGATTACAGTCAAATATTAAAAGATGTAGCCAAAATTGTTTAGTTTTAGGGACATAGTGAGGAAGACAGATTAAAATGCCACAAATTTCATCCACTCCCCAAAATACAACTATCTTAATTTTGCTCTCAGGCTCAGATTTATAAAGCCATGTCGAGAGTGTTCGTGTACGTTATGTGGGCGACCACTGCATTAGCATAGACTTTGCACGTAAAACGTGCATCTATTATGGACGTGAATATGAGTCTCGCACGGCAACGCTAACACCAGCACCGAACTTGAAATGAAGGAAATGATAATCCCTAGGGGCTAGTGTTAGTCAATGGCGAAAAAGCGCGTAAATCGCTAACACAATCGGCGGAGCTCGGTTCAGCAGACGACATTCAACACCGAGCCTAGCACCAGCAACCGGAAATACGTCATAATTTTGAGGTCAACTCCCAACACCGACGTGATTTCAAGTTCGGTTTTATCGCCGGTGCTAGTGCTGATATAGCACTAGCACTAGCACTAGCACCGAACTTGAAATCACCCAGTGCACTCCTCTCATAAGAATGCGATTATAACGAAATTCAGGTTACAACGAAGTAAAAATTTAGCCCCTAAAATAATCAGCCATAATATCTTTACATAATCTAATTTTATTTGTTCGGTTATAATGAAAATTCAGTATAACGAAAGAAAACTGCCGGTCCCGAGGACCTTGTTATAACGGGAGTCGACCGTAGTAGTTGCTCTCTGGGGACCGCTTTCTCCCATTAAGGCCACACACTGCGATGCACACGTTTTGAACAGCGTTTTGCGCAGTGCTTCCCGAGACTGAACAGGGTGCTACGTATCAAAAAAACTGATAAACCATACGTTGGTTATCATCAGAACACCGCGCAGACAGTCGTAATGACTTCATCGACAGTGATGAGAATAATAAAGTTGACGATACTGAGAACGTGAGTATACTTGGAAGTGATGTAGAACGCGCTTAAGAAAAACTTGACGATGAACGTTTTTGCTCCTCTTTTTTGTGCGTTTGTCATCATCGTCTTCCTCCGCTTAGTATCATTATCAGTATCATCATTCTAATTATTCCAATTATTATCATTACTAATATTATCGTTAACTTCATTACTATCATTATTATCAATATAACAATCGTCATACTTTGTTTTTGTAGGTATTACAATATATGATTATGATTACATCAATCATGGTCACCACCACCGCCGCCACTATCGTCAGTCTCACCCCGTCGCAATCATCATTAAATATACATCTAATTAGCGTTGCTATTATCTCATTGCACTTAAATACACCACCGACTACAATCAATTCTATATATTTCAGAAGCTAATATGGGAGATCGCCTCGCAGCGGTTGGGGTGGCTCATCTCTCATTTTTAGGTGACAAACACACAAACAACAACAAAAGATCGCCAGATGAGATTTTGTTTCGTTTACAAGTTCGTTATAAAGTAAGCTTCATATATATTATATGTTATCTTATCATTCTCTCTTGAGAGGTCCACGATTCACCAGCAAAACTTTTATTGGATCTCTTCATTTCCATCGTAATTATCAACTTGTACTATGGTTTATAATTACATTTTTTTTTCATTTCATGAAGAGAATACTGTATTTCGTATGTTTTTTCTTCTTTTGCATATAATTTTTGTTACATGTGCCTGTTAAAATGATATACATTGTTCTATCATTCTCTCATGAGAGGTCCATAACTTACAAGCAAAACCTTTTATTGGATCTTTTTTTCATTTCCATCGTAATTATCAACTTAAACTATATATATAATTTTTGGTTACATTTTTTAAGCTCATGAAAAGAATACTGTATTTCGTATTTTTTTTTTTGTCACATGTACCCGTTAAAAGATACATTTTCATTGTTGATAGAAAAGAAATAAAGTTAATTCAAGATGATAATGCTGAGGGCTGATTTTTCAAAGGGGAGATTAACAGCTTTAGAATGAAAAATCACAATAGAAAATGCTTATTCTCATCAACCAGATGTATATAAATGCTGGAACATTATAAGCTCTTGGAATGTATACCAAGTATTGAGATTATGCAGGGTTTAAACTTGTGGTTAATAACCGACCTTATGGAGGCAAACAGGGAGAGACAGTGTATATTCGATGGTATAAGTTTACTCAAATAAGAGAGAAAATTGCAGCGATTTCAGATTCTGTAATGCTGACTGCTTTAAATGGAATGGAATCGAAAATTGTGCCTCGAGCAGATATTTCATCTGTAGAGAATGTTCATGAACATATAAATTTTACATCTACCAGTGTCTACGAAACATGAAATTTGAAGAGTCGAGACGAATTGTGTCTTTTCGTTGTCTTCTCCCCTTATCGGAGGAGAATTGTGTTGAGTCTCAACTCGTCACATGTACATCTTATCGAAATAATATGACATTCGACGTATGATGTTTCATGCGTGCATTATCGAGTCAGCGGCATTCTCTTACTTACTACTTGCATAGTTTAACATAAGCTGAAGCTCATTAATCGATGTTCCACCTACCACGGGTCTATATACCTTTGTTCATCTTTGTCGCAATGTATCTATCTGTTCGCCTCTACACTTGAGCTATACATTCATCTAGATCTGTCTTCTACCTGCTTCTATATTATGCCAGACACGGTTCAGCCTATCGCTCTCTCATTTCAGACATTTTGCTGTGCACACATAGGGAATGCAAGTTCTAAATCCGATCGGGTGTGTCGAGATATTGCGATCAGAAGATCGCGATCGAGCTATCGGACGGATACTTGGACGGACGATTCGCGAGCCAGCGAGCCTTGCAAAAAAGGCGCTCTCGCCCTTGCTAGCGCCGACAGTAGTCGCCGTTGACTCGGCTCTAGCTCGCGTGGAGACCCCCTGCTCGCTTCACTTGCAATTGCTATAAGGAGAGAGAGGGCCTTGACAACGCTTATCTATTAAAGAGTCACCAAAAGCACAACAACTAATGACACTGACGCAAAAAGAAATAGAGGAAAACATTTTTGTTTTTTTCCTATTATGATACGATAATATAACTTTCTGTGACTGGAAAGTCAGAGGTTTCATCTTTTTTTTTTTTAATTGAGGTCCGTCAAAAGAACTGCAGGAGATGGGGGGGGGGGAGGAGGGGGTGACGATGGAGCTACAACACACCCTTGGTGTCATCAACTGTCCGCTGAGAGGGGGAAAATCATTTCACGAGCAGCACCCCTGTTTGTGTATCTATTTGTGCGTGTGCTCAGTATCCTCGATAGCAAACGAGGAAATAACGGTAACGCCCTGTCAAAAGTAAAAACATGGAATAAAAAATGATCTGTTGTATCAATATCATGATACGTACAGGCTGACATTTGTGCACAGCATGTTAAAAAAAAAAACGAAAAAAAAAATGTTTTGCAGCTTGTGACGGCAGGCCACAATGACCGATTCGTTGGCATTATTATGATGAGCGTCGAGAGGTCCCACGAGCATATGACGCGTAAAATATTCCTATCGCATGTGAAGAGCAAAATATCTACCAGCATTCTTGCGAAGAATCAGCATAATCTATGAGCTCTTCGCAGTAATTCAATCAGACATCTTGACGTGTTCGTGACGCAACAATAGCATCTACTACTGCGTACGTCATGAACATATAACATTTTAAATATTACCACACGGAAACAACAACAACATCCGCTCAAAGGCAAATCAAGTCGGCAGCAATGAAATAAATCAATCGGTAACAAACAGTAACAAAGAGCACCTTCGGAAATCATGTCGACACTCGCCAAGAGCTATACATTATCATTGATTCCCTCATTCAGCGTATGCACCATAAAAATATTTGGCCCTTAATAAAGTGGGAAAAGCATAAAACACGCAGTAAGTTCGTATCCCGTGACTGACCATGGCTAATCGGCACGAGTATAAATCAATCCATCAATAAAATACAGCATTATAATCGTACGTTATCCACCTCACTACAGTACATTCTGCAATGACTGCGTCAAAATACTGTTCTGCATTTCTGCTATCAATATTTCGTTAAGCTCCGAAACCATGCTTCGTCAGCAGCACAAAAGATCCAAGTTTGTCCCCAGGTCAAAAGGGAATAGCTCCTTATAGTTATAGGGTTATTGCACCCATTTCAGGGGCGGATCCAGGGCCCTATTTCATAAAAAGATGTTAGGATAGCAACTTTTGCTGGAATGGCAACTTCCAATAGCAATAGCCAATCAGGAAGCTGGATTCTTGTCTATACCATGACAATTGCCACTCTAGCGAGAGTTGCTATCATATCAACTTTTTATGAAATGGGGCCGTGGAATTCCGTAAAGGGGAGGCGCCTTTACAAAATTAAAGCGGGAGCGCACGCGCCCCCCTCTGGATCCGCCACTGCATCTACTCCTTCCATGTGAAAACGAACTCTCTGACATACGAGATAATGTGTCAGGAAGAATGGTGCAACTAAGGAGGTACTTGGTGAGACTAGTACACGTGTACTTCCTTGTAGCAACTAACGGCAACCCACTAAGCATCGTCACACGGTGTCCAAATAAGAATTTTATTTCTTTTTTTCCCCTTAAGCCAACTGGGGGACGCCTAAAAAAAAAAAAATTGCTAAATAAGAATTCAGAAGGGAATTCCAAAAATTCAATTTGGATCCGTGAAAGTTTCATTCGGAAGAGACAAAGAATATCAAGGTAAGACAGTTATGGCATTTCAACATTTTACAAATACAGATTAGGCGATGATTTTCGCTTTAGCTTATGCAGAAAGAACCAAATAAAATCCCTGTTTGTTTGTTTGTTTGTTTGTTCATGTGTGTGTGTGTGTGTGTGTGTGTGTTTTTTTTTTTGGGGGGGGGGGTCAATGATATCGCAACTATTTCGAAACTATTGCAACATCACTTATACAAAAGTGGAACGATTTGATTTGATATGAAGGATATGATATATTCTATTCTGAATTTACTTTATATCAAGAAAACTATTACCCCCTTCTGGGCAAGCCAATTGAAAACTCATGAGGTCATGTTATAATCGTGATATCATGATATCGTCACCTCTTCTCACGTAGATATGTGATTTAGACATCATAGGCCTATCATTCTTTCGACCTCACTATTTCCAACCATCCAAAAGGATGGTCAATTTTGATTAGTCTTTCTCTGTTCTGTTTTGGTCATTGTACTTCAGTTATTTCTGTTAATGAGAACGTAATGTGGAGTGCCACTGTACACAGGGCAAGCATGCTCCGCCGTGAGTGAAAAACAACAACAACAACAACAACAACAACAACAAACCTGAGGGCGATTCAATGCAAACTGTCAAAGATGCCTTGTAGCGCCAAAAATCATGTTATAATAAATGGTAACTGACTCGCATTGCGAGTGGTTGCTTACATACGAGCGGCATGTTGTAAGCGAAAGAAAACGTGTTTCTTCATTTTTTTCTTCCAAATATTACTACGCAGACACCTTCTTTTAAAATGCAGCTTTTTGCGTTTCGTAGCAGAATACACAAGGAGGAAACATCAGTGAAGTTTATTATTGCAACAATATAAGAACATGTATAGTAATGAACAGGATATCAACTTTATTTGATACCTCTATACCCTCATCCATTAGACATAGTACGCTTTCTCTACTGGAACAGACAAACCAATGGCTTCAATAGCATGAACTACATTAAAGAATGCACGGTGTACTTGTTCTTTAAAGTTCTTTGGCATAGGACTCGTAGCTTTTAAAGCACTCGTTAAAAACAATCATCTAAGATCTATGGCGTCTTCTGGATTTGACGCTACAAACCGTTCTTGCAGACCAGAAGCACATTCACATATCGCCTTCGAGGAAAACGGTCATTAACGACTTCCACATTCACATATCGCCTTCGAGGAAAACGGTCATTAACAACATGGAAGTGAATAGCGCCATCTTTTGTTGATCAGCCGGTTGCAATACGCACCTATTTTTTCCCCCTCTCCTTACTGGAATTCAGGAGGCAGATTATATCTGCAACACAGTTTTCTTCAGCATGTTTCAGGAATGAAAGACAGAATAATACACGTCTCGCAGATACGCTAGAGAAAACTTTGACGAAACTTCTCCGTTCTCGCGCATGCGGTCCTGTATAAGTGACGTGTAACTGACGTCACCGCGTAGAATGTCTCTGCATCTCGAGCTCGCGTTCGATTTCGGTTTGTACCTCAGTTCTCGCCCGTCATCGACTGTCGCTGTGAAATCGATGCACTCTTGTGTCACCTCAGTCTGCATGCGCTTGAACGTGGCAAGATCCTTGTAAAAACTTGGCCCGTATTCCTGGACCTTCTCCCAAAAAGTCCTGTTGAAACGCTCATAGAGTTTAGCGTCTGCGCAATTCCAACTTCGAATCTTCGTTCGAAGCTCGGGTGAGAGCGAATACCTGCGGCTGGGCACGCGAACACCGTTTGATAAGTAAAGAATATCATCGAAATCCCAGCACAGGAGTTTTTTCAAGAGTAAGAGCGACTCGTGATAATACTCTGTGATCATCACGAGGTCGATCTCTTTGGCGAGTGTCTCAATCTTGTAATCGACCATGTATTCGTCGTCGTGGTACTTGTGATCCAAGCCCAGGTCGAATAGCTGTTGGTTTCGCATGGCCTGCCAATAGTAGTCGTACGCTCTCATATTCAGGTACGTTCGTGGTTGCTTCATGAACTCTTCAATGGGTTGATCGTACTTGCTGAGGCCGATTTTTTCCGCCACCTTGAAGTAGCTGAACGCCGACTCGAACTGCGCAACGGGTTCCCTGATGATGGTCACGTATTTGGCGTGATGCACCACGGCGTCCATTTCGGGCCGGTTGTAGCGAGCGTGGTTTGTCAGCATGTCGAAACCCTCGCCAACGTTGGAGCAGTTTTTCGAAGACAGCGCCTCCTGGTCGGCGACAACGGAGCGATCAAAGAGGGAATTTTCAGTGAGTATGTGTCCAGCCGGGCGGACGGCGAACGAGAGGTTGTGGAGGTAGCCGAAACGCTCTAGGATGGAAGCTGTGGTGCTGCTCGCCGTCTTGTGTGTCTTGACAAAGACTATACGCCGCTGCTGAGAACACGTGCCATTTGATGACATCACATTTCTCTCTTCCTTCGTTTGAATTGCCCTGGACAACATGAAAGATAGAAAAAACAACAACATTCAGACGTGACTATATCTAGGCCCCATATCGTAAAAATCACATTATTAATCATATCTTAATGAGAGGCATTATGAATGACCGAATTTCGTGCACATAAAGATTAAAGGGAAGATAAACCCCAAGAACAATGTGGATTGAGTGAAAGCAGCAACATTAGTAGAACACATCAGTGAAAGTTTGAAGAAAATCGGACAATCGATGCAAAAGTTATGAATTTTTAAAGTTTTGATGTTGGAACCGCTGGATGAGGAGACTACTAGAGGTTATGACGTATGAGTGGACAACAATACCAAGAAAATATAAAGAAAATTCTGCAAAAATCCATTTTTCATGAAAATTACAAATTCCATCAACTTGATATTGATATATGTTAAGGGTAGCAATTATTCCCCCTGCTTTCTGAAAGCGGTTGGTCCATTGTTTTTTCATAATTCTAGAAAAGTGAATTTTTGTTGAATTTCCTTTGTATTTTCTTTGTATTGTTGTCCACTCATACGTCATATCCTCTAGTAGTCTCCTCATCCAGCGGTTCCAACACCAAAACTTTAAAAATTCATAACTTTTGCATCGATTGTCCGATTTTCCTCAAACTTTCACTGATGTGTTCTACTAATGTTGCTGCTTTCACTCAATCCACATTGTTCTTTGGGTTTACCTTCCCTTTAAAGATAGGAAAAAAAATATTCAGACGTGATGTTATCTAGGCCCATATTGTAAAATTCACAAGATTAATCATATCTTAATAAGAGGCAGACCAAATTTCGTACCCATAAACCAACAGGTCATGGTATAACAGACGACACATTGCTGTCCGAACACGTAAAATTTCAAAAATAATACCATGTGTACCAAAATTGCTCTCTGATCGACGCAGGGTTTATCATAGTTTACTCCGCGCTTTTACGCACACGTTTATGCGCGCATAGCGAAAGTCGAGTTCGGCGATTTCGGCGGTGAGCGAATTATTCCATGAACTTTGTTCACCAGTGCAGGTCTTTCTTTGAAAAATAAGAAGCATGCAGTTGTTCAAGTTATTAAATACTTAAGGAAAGGGTCGTTGTGCTCACAAGGAAGTGAACGAAAAATGTTATCTTTCTAGTTCCCTCTATTAACGGCTGTTTGTAAGAGAAGTCAGGAACCTTATCCTCTCCCAGAGAAGAGGATTTGTTTTCAATCAATATAGGGATGATAAGTTGCTTCTTTATTATTACTGGGTCGTTAAAGGGGATGGCTAGTAACTGATCAGTGGGAATGCTGGAGGATGATTGTTCCAATCCTTGTGGGATTCATTTAAAAGTACATTATATATCTATTCTTGTGTGAAAATTATTTGCTTCAGAATGGTCTGATATTCAAGTAATGTGCAGTTTAATGTTTCCAGGTAAGCGTCCCTGGTCAGTGACGGGGCATTAATCTGCACATTACTTGAATATGAGACCGTTCTGAAGCAAATGATTTTCACACAACAATAGATATATAATGTACTCTTAAATGAATCCCACAAGGATTGGAACAATCATCCCTCAGCATTCCCACCGATTCCCACTGATCGGTTACTAGCCTTCCCCTTTAAAGTTGCTTGCATATATCTGTATGTGACATGCTCCAACACTAGAATGCAGCACGTGACTGTGTTATTATTGCATATGGATTCCAGTGTCCACTGGTTTGATGCGGTATCTCTTACAAGCTTTTTGTAACAAGGAGCTGTATCAAAGTAGGCCTCATATATTCTAAAACGCCAGGATGCTTCAGTCTTTTCCATAGGACATTGTCACATCTATTTACACAGCCAATGACTTCCTTTTGTGACTCATAGAATAATATACACTTCCTCATACCGCTTGTATCCCACGAGTATCCGATTTTATATCTGGCATCTTTAGTGTTCAGAAAGACGTAAATCTCGATTCAGTAGCGTCTTCGAAAGATTTCGACAATAGATTTCTACCTAAGTACGACATCTCCACAATTACAGAGACAGCATTGTTATCGGAAGGGTTCGTTCCCATCACCCAAAAGAAAACAAGATAATGATCAGCACTATTTTATGACGAAGCAAATATTCCTGAGGTGCTGTGATTGTAACAAAAATTATATTTTAGACTTAGATTATGAGCAACCATATATATAACCAAAGAAACAACAACCCATTGTCCATGGCATCAATGATCGCGGAAAAGTCCGAGCCTTGATTTACTAACATGGGAACTATAATAACCAAGCCAAACAATGCACCCCAAGTTCGGGCAGATTCGATCAGATCTTGTTGGGAAGGATACATAGACCTTTACGATGCATTCTAGGACATGACAGTATATAAATTTCTTGTTAAGCATGACACCTCCATAGAGAGACAGCATCATGATCGGAACCGGTCGTTCCCATCACCCCCCCCCCCCCCGAAAAAAAAAGAAGATAATGATCAGCATTAAGTTAAGGACTAGTGGAGTATACCCAAATATTCCTGGGGTGCTGTGATTGCACGGTGCTATATCCAAAATGGAATCTAATATCCAGATGAAACTTTGAGCAACCACGAGTATACTCTTCAGGAAATAACAATCAGCCAGTGAAACAACAACCCATCGTCCATGTCAGCAATGATCGCGGAAAAGTCCCGAGCCTTGTTTCAAGAGAAACATTGGAACTATGTCAAGCCAAACAATGAACCCAAAGTTCGGGAAGATTCATATCAGATCTTGTTGGGAAGGATACATAGACCTTTACGATCGATGTATTCTAGGACATGAAAGTATATAAATTTCTTGTTAAGTATGACACCTCGATCGTATGGAGAGATAGCATTATGATCGGAGCCGACCGTTCCCACCACCCCTCCCTCCCCCCCCCCACAAAAAAGATAATGATCAGAGATACCCAGATATTGCTGAGGTGCTGTGATTGCGCGGTGCTGTAACCAAAATGGAATCTAATCCAGGTGAAACTATGAGCAACCATAGGTATACTCTTAAGGAAATAACAATCAGCCAGTGAAACAACAACCCATCGTCCATGTCATCAATGATCGCGGAAAAGTCCCGAGCCTTGTTTCAAGATAAACATTGGAACTATATCAAGCCAAACAATGAACCCAAAGTTCGGGCAGATTCATATCAGATCTTGCCGGGAAGGATACATAGGCATTTACGTTGTATTTTAGAACATGACAACGTGGTCGCAAGGTATATTGTTCTCACAATGGCATAGTGAAACAGTTCGTAACTTCTGAGGACTGATTGGTACCAAAATGTTTCCAAAGATCAGTTGACTTGATCGATTTTAGAGCATAAAGGGATTGTATAGTATTGGTGGAGATGAGAATTGGGCTTCTAAGTTTTTGTGAGATACCAAGAAACCACTTGATGAAATAGTACAGAGCAAACCATTTTAAGAGGAATTCAAAATTTATTAAAGGAAAATCGGTTTTGGAATTGCTGAGACATTCAAAAACAAAGTAAAACAAAGCGATCCTAATAAAAGATGGGTCCCGCTCTTTATTAGGAATGCTCTTTTTTGGCTATCTCAGTCATTTTAAAGCCGATTTTCATAAAGAGAGAAACCATAGAATCCCTCCTGGAATTACATGCTCTTTCATATTTCATGAGAGGTTTCTCATTATCTAAAATATTAGAAACCTGAAGTTTGGTCTCAACCAAAACTATACGATCCCTTTAATGAAACAGGCCCTAGGGAGTTTTGTTATCATATATATATATATATATATATGTGTGTGTGTGTGTGTGTGTGTGTTATATGTTATGTTGTAGGTATGATGGAACACAGCAACAATAACCCACAGTGCAATAAAACAGGCTTATCTGTGACACGAAGAGACATGGTATGGGATACAACGACGCCGTTATGAGAAGCATGGTCATTGGTCATAATTATCATAGACTATCGAGGTTCAAGTCTCGGTTTGTTTGAGTTTGGTTTGTTTGGGATTGTTTATCGGTGTAATGGCAGCAGGGCTCCCGATAGAATGAAATCAGCAGGTATATAGCAATGTTGTTGAATTGTCATGACCCGAATGACATCCATCATCAAACCAAAGGACTTAAAGAAATATGCCTGGGAGTTTGGAGGACAGAACAATGGTGGAATGTTTGAAATCTTTGATATCCATCAGAACATGATTCCACAATACCGCGTCCGTTGTTCGCCAGCCGTTATCACGTCTAGAACGTTCAGACGTCACAGTTTAGAGAGAGTGGGTATTGCATAGCCTTGTCTTAAGGCTGCAACGAGTTGTTGTCGTCTGCAGCACAGTACTAGTAGCCTGTGATCTGTTGTGAGAAGACGTCCTATACGACCTCGGAGAGTCATGCCTCGGCTTTTCTTAAGCTGCACGTGAAATCTGTGAGAGACATGACCTCCCATATAGGGTCACGCCATTCATTCATTCTTCATTCATTCATTCATTCATTCATTCATTCATTCATTCATCCATCCATCCATCCATCCATCCATCCATCCATCCATTCATTCATTCATCCATTCATTTATCATTCATCTATTCATTCATTGATTTATTTTCCATCTCCAACTTGATAATACACAATAAGGTACGTGATATCAAGTTGCATACATTATGCACACTCGATTCGTGAACGCATTCCTGTGAGAAGTGTATGTGTGATGTGTATCTCTCAAACACTGGGGAGGCAAATTAATTAATTTTTCTTTTCTTCTGATCAATCACACAAGGATGATGCTGCTTCCGCCACCGAGTGACGGCCTTTTATCTTCTTCTTTTCCCCACAAGTCTCTAACAAGTGAAACGAGGCTTCACTGCGTACGCCCATTTCCCATTTACACCAACTGTATCATGCGTGGTTACCGCAATTAGCCTGTGGCTGAGATCACTAGAGCACGGAGATTTACATAATTGCATCTCCAGTATTTGCCGACAACAGGTAACAAACACATTACAACGACCACTTCTGTCGTGAGAAGATTATTCTGCACTTGATCAAGAATGTAGAAGTGACACCGGTCTGCTAGCTATGTTTACGGGAGGAGGTGGCCTTCCGAGAAGAAAATTTGACGGCAGAAGTTTAATTCCTGCTCTGTTAATGAAAACAACTTAATGAATAAAAATCCCCCAAACAGAACGGCAGCTGAAGCTTCCTTGATATTGCTTAAAAATAACTAAGTTAGAAATAAAAATCGTTGTTTCACCTGCTTTAGCGTAACACTATAACGTCGATAGTCACAACATTATGAAAATTATATGACTTCATCTCCTATTATAATAGCCGCCTCTCTAAACATAATATTTCAGAGTAATATTTTACTTTTATATCTTGGTACAAGTCTACAATTACCTGACTCAATCACTGATTGGTAGCTCCTATTTTGTTTTCACTGTAAACTATCAAATAAAGGGAAAATGAGTGGAGTTTGGTAGGCAGGTCGATGAGAGATTAAATTCGTGGGGCGATGATCTTACCACGTCAGCATCTTAAATTTTTGCACATCCGACTTTGACAAACATGAAAAATATCACGGTTTCCGGTAAACGTTTACCCATGAGTTTCATATCTTTTTTTTTTTTTTTTTTTTTTTTTTTTTTTTTTTAAGTGAGCTTTTTATAACCCTATGTATGGATTTTTGCAACTTAAGTACCATACGTTTCTTGTATACGATTATAATGTTTGCGTCCATCCAGATGCAATTTCACGCATATCATAGACATACATGGGAAATGCACGGTATGGAATCACTACTAGTGTCCCCGAGCAACAATATAGAAAATATACAGATAGAAGGACCTCGATTATCCGGCCATGTCAGGACCGACAAGCGTCCGGATAATCCCTTGCGCTGGCCGGATATGCTCAAATACAAGACTTTCTTACATGTCATGCTATAGGGGTAAACACATCATGTTTCATACTTCAGGAATTGATACGGAAATAAAAAGAAATATACGTAAAATATCCCTTCATTTATTGTTTGTGTGATTGATAGAGACCGACGATGAGATAAATATCGCGACTCGTCGAATACTGCCGCTGCATTGTACTGTAAGTACTGCTGTGCACTCAGTGCCAGTGACAAGAGCGGCGCCAGTCTCTGAATATGTAGCGTGATGTAATCGTACGCTGTATTATGGTTGAACGTGTGTTTGTTATGAGTGAGATTTGGCACTGTATGAAATACATGGAAACATTAAGAAGAAGATGTCAGCAAGTCGACGTCCGGATAACCGATGGCCGAATAATCGAGGTCCTACTGTAATTTATAGGAACGGAGAGCACATCGAATCTCGATTGAACGAAACACAAAATTTAAAGGAACTATACAGCAGCATAGCATCTTCATGTGAATGACTAAGGGGGAAAAAAAGTCTTCCTCTTTTCTATACTCTGCACATGCTACGTCGTATATCAAAATGATAATGATACTCAGGAAAAGGTTTTGATGCTCATTAGTGAGGTTTCACTCTTCTGGGATAGGACAATCAGTCGATATATTAAAGAAATATTTGGAATACTGAGTGTAAAAAGTGTAAATAACCCTTCCACACATGTTTCTCAAGGTGAGTATAGGGTAATGACGAAGATATATCAAATTCGACGAAATCCTAAGGTATTATATTAGAGAAAGTTTTGTTAAAACGCATAATACGAGGAAATCATTTGAATAAACAATCACTGTCAAAAACCGCACTGCCAATATACGTTCCTCAAGTCGCCATAATTGATTCCTTGTGCATTGATCACAGTGCCATATAGCCATCGGTAAGCTTTCATCAGTTGTTTGACTTTATCAATAATGTGTCCGTATTAAAAAAAAACAACAAACAACAACAACAACACCCCCGAGTCAGCGCAAAATGCATTTCTCTTTTAATGTCCAAGTGGTGCAAAGAAAAGGGATCACGGTACAAAATCCAGTCAAGGTACCTACTATGGAAAAAAAGCATACTGTTAACGTGTCAAAGAAATGCAAATAGATAGTCCCCTTCAGAATTAGACAACCGTTATTAACACCTTACAGCACATGTCAAAGAACCGCCTCAGCAAAGTACGCCAGACAATAATGACCGCCGCCGATGTCTGCATGTGACTGTGAATGCCTGATGAACAAAAAGACAAAGCCAGAGTCAGCATTCTCTCCAGAATTGACCTCCACAATAATAAAGGTGTGTCAATTATCTTTCCAACATTGAGCACTGTGCAAATTGCACACCATGCTCAAGTTGGACTTAATTAAACATTATGTTAACATGTCCAATCTACCTGAATATAACCATGGCTACATTTTCTTCCTGTTTACATGAAAATTAACCAAAAAAAAAAAAAAAAATGACACGTATTCTTCAAATCAAAGTAGTGTAGTCTTGTAATGACCTAGCAACGATGACAGTGGGGAAGGTGATTTACAATGTTGCTTCCTGTCGATTAAAAGAGAAATGTGCTTTTGTATCTTTGTGCAGCAAAATGAGCGAGTTGTTACATGATGACATCAACGCCTCTTCTCTTGGAATTTTCTCATTCAGTTGCGAAAATATGATTTCGGTGAAAACACGCGAAACTTTAAAATGACATAAACTCGACCCTGTTATCTATTTGATTTTGAAGAAATTACAACGCTGTTTGTGTGAATTTGTTGTGGTGTGGAATTGCCCATAATGGGCATCTGGGGGCATTTCAGTAGCCTTATATTTGCCATGATCAGATAATACTGATGACGTTGGGGTCATACCAATGATGATGATGACGATGATGATGATAACGATGATGATGACGATGATGATAATGACAATGGACGTCATGATGACTTCTTGCTGCTAATACAAACTAATTTAGGTTTTCCCGGCCAATTTCGCACTTTTGTCAGTCCATTTGATAAAAGGTTCATTCAATTTAGCGAAAATCCTCGTCACTGCACATTCTGTCATTCAAAATTGCAACTTGTTCGTTCAATTTAGCATTTCGATCAATGAAATTCGCACATGTGCCTTTCGAATTCGTAAAACGGGCATTCAAATTGGCACGTGCTCTTCAGTCATTCAAATTCGCCAGCACTGGCGGAAAATGGTATTTCAGTCATTCAGTTTCGCGTATGGGCAGTCAAATTCCAAACATTCAAATTCCATTCATTCAAACATTCAAATTTGCGTAATGTTATTTGAAAAGGTGAGAACCGTGATTTATTCGTATTTAAATGTGAATTTTTGTTTCATCCACTGTTAAGTACATAGTAAAGGTATCTTTGACCCTAAATAACTAAATTTTGTTGTTCTGTAACGCCCCTCTTCTTTCATTCATGTTATCAGAACTATACATGTACCAGTACCATACATTCACTTCACTTCCTTATGTCCAGTTATGGCAGCACAAGTTAGATACAGCCGTATCTCTCAAGAAGACAGGGAAAGAATCATAGAAGCATTTGAGGGTAATAACCTTGACAAATTGATGGCTAGAGCTGATCCAAGAACCTTATTCCAGTGATGATTAACGCAATATGGCACCCACCAAATGAAAATAATGAAACATGCAGATGAAAGAAATAATCACGATGTTAACTGAAATCTCCTTCTCCCAATTAATGTCAAAACAAATTTAAAATTAATGTATCTGTGAATGAAATAATGCTATCGAACATTATAAACACATACACATAACATTATCTTTCAAGTACTGTTGCAAAGATGATATCAGAATAACGAATGAATACGAATATATGAAATGTTATGATTCTTACAAACAATACCTATGATGAATGAAAATGAAAAATAAAGGAATAAGAGCATAAACGTGTCTGCTAAATTGACTGCAGTAAATGCGAAATTGGATGCCCAAGAATGAATTCGAATGAACGAGCGCAGCGTATACGTGATCACGTGACTATATCATGCTAAATTGAATGAACGATTTGCGAAATGGTGCTTGTCTTACGAATTTGAACTGAAAAAGTGCTGATTCGAATGATGTTAAAGGTAATTTGAATGCTCCAAAATGAATTTGAATGAAAAGATGATAAAATTGAAATACGGAACATGCCATCTACGCTAAATTGTGCTAAATTGAATGCAGCAATTAGGAATAAGACTGAAGAAAGTGCGAAATTGGCCGGGAAAACCTATAATACAATGAAGATGTACTGATTGCGATATCAAAATGATGGATAACTCTGATGTCAAAATCATACACAACAGAAATACACATCTCACTCTTGGCTTTCGACCTTATGAGCCCCATGCATGAGAGTGAACTAGGGTTATTCCTGCGTAGCAAATGTTGATCCCCCCCTGAAAAAAAAAAAAATGTAAGCTGATCCTCTCGCCCAGTCCTGTCTCCCATTTCCTTGACGACATGTCTTTTAATTTTCTCGTCATTCTTGATCTCTTTCTCGCCTTTCCATTTTCGTCTCGTCCATGGTAATGTAGTCTGGCTCTCACGAAAGCGTGTCTTCGGGACACGGCCCTGCGCTGCCCCCTGTGTATAAAGAGTACGAGTAATCGATCCGCTCAACCAACCCTAATCTCGCTCGCCGACTGCAAACGGGTGCGGACCTCAAAGGACCACTGTTCAGTGACGCGTTTGTGATACAAGCTGTCTCCCTGCCATATTCTGCATAGATGCCGTCCTTATCATGTGATTCCTCAAAGTTTCAACATTCAAGATTCAACTTTATTTTCACTTCCATCAAATAAACAAAATACATTGCATACTTATGTACAGGATATTTGTAATACTTGCAGAACGTAATTTGACAATGTACATGTGAAAATGAGAAGTAGATCCAATTACATCCAATTATACATAAAGCGTATAATACAAGTCAACTAAGGATGAGGATGGAAGTGGAGGGTCCCACTAAGAAGCAGACCTTGTACGATATGGGACCCTCCGAAAATACACAAGACAGCAATATAAAACAAAATAAAACGAACCGATGTCAACTGACATCAAGACGATTGGGAAGGGAAAAAGAAAAAAAAAAGGAAAAAAAAAAGAGAAAAAAAAAAGAGAAAAAGGAAGTGGAAAAAAGGGGGAAAAACTACAGCACGTGCCATCGTGGACGCAAGCAATCTAGATTCCATAATGTGAAATAAGTGATGAAATACAAGCTGGACTGAATATAATGCAAAACATTTTTTATACGTAATTATGTTGATAAATAAGAATGCAGGCGAAAAAGAGAATAGACACATCGTTATATTTAGAATACAGACAGGAACGTAATTTTATTGAAGGAGGACTTAAATGTAAAAAAGAGTGATGACTTGACTGAGATGATAAAGGGAAACTAACTCGGTTGGATGTTGTAAGATTTCAATAAAGATAATTTTAATTTAATCTTGAAGGAGTTCAGAGATTGAGCTGTTGTAATATTGTTGTGAAGTGAATTCCAATACTTTGGCCCGTCGTAGATGAATGTGTTTCGAGCCAACAAAGTTCTCAGAAATGGCAAATGGAAGTAATTTGATCGCCGTGTTGGATAATTGTGAACGGGTTGATTTCTTTGAAACATTGTTTCAAATATGTTTGGAGGATTATTTTTGTTATATTTATACATGAATTGTCCTAGATTAAACAAATACAAATCGTTAATTTTCAATATTTTATGCTCATAAAATAGTGGGTCAGTATGGGACAAAAATGCAGTATGACATATGACACGGAGTGATTTCTTTCGCAATAAAAGTAATTTATCTAAAAATGTTTTACATGTATTTCCCCGCGCGAGAATACCGTAATTTAGATATGGCAATATTAAGGATGAATATAGTACAAGCAGGGACAAAGGAAAACAAAACTTAAGCTTATTAAGTATACCAATATTACGTGAAATAATTTTACATATACTGTCAATATGAAATTTCCATGAAAGCTTATTGTCAACTGTTATTCCGAGAAATTTTACATGGGAAACATTTTCGAGTGGAGTACCATCTAAAACAATATCAACAGACAATACCTCAGTAGAATTACTAAAGAGCATATATTTTGTTTTTTGAAGATTAAGAGATAGCTTATTTGCTTTTATCCACTGGGCAACATTTTCTAATTCTGAATTTATTGTATTAACAAGGGTAAGAAGATTATTGTGTGAAAAAATAGATTTGAGTCATCTGCAAAGAGAATAAAAGAAAAAACATCTGATGATCTACAAAAATCATTTATGTAAACATTAAACAACAGTGGACCTAATAAACTTCCCTGTGGCACCCCACATTTAATATTTAACATTTGTGAATTACAACCATTTAGAGAGACATAGTGTTTCCTGTTCATAAGGTAGCTCCTGAACCACTCCAAGGCCTTCCCGCGCACTCCATAATGATGTAATTTGTTAAGTAAAATATCATGATTGATGGTGTCGAAGGCCTTGGAGAAGTCCAGGAACAAGTATTTACTCACCTATCAGATGAGAAGATTTATTGATAGCATGTGCCACTTTTTCTATAAAACTCAATAATGCATGTGTAGTGCTATGTTTCTCCCCATTACCACAACTGAGAATTCGAAAATATATGATTGAATTTAAAGAAATTAATAGTTCTTTTATAAATAATTTTTCAAGAATTTTTGACAATGCACATAACAAAGAAATTGGTCGGTAATTATTTACGTCTAATTTGTCACCTTTTTTTTTAAACAAAGGGATGACTTTTGCTTTCTTCATACTTTCGGGGAAGGTGCCGTTAAAAAGGGATAAATTAAACATATGAGCTAAAGGATCCGCAATTGACGATATTAACCCCTTTAAAAGAAAATTGCTGATGTCATCGTGTCCAGCACTTTTTTTTTTTTGGCACTATCTCCTGAGTGTATGTTGGATTAAAAAATATTGAACTAGAATTTGGTGGACCAAAAAATTCGGAAAAATGTTTTGTGGAGGGAGGAATATTACTTGTCAGGCTTTCCCCAATTGAAGAAAAATGATTATTCAAAATATTACAAATTTGATGAGGATCTTCAAAAATTTCGCCATCGAATCTAATTTTTGTAATATTTGACTCAACATTTGATACATTCATGGCTTGCTTTAAAACTTTCCATGTATTTTGCATATCATGCCTGTAAAATTGTAACTGATTAGTATAATATTTTTTCTTTTCTATGCGTATAATTTTCGTCAAAAGTATTCATATAACTAGTTTATTTCAACTTTGATTGTTGTCAAGCGCTGCTGCACTGCGTGCTGGATATCGCAGAAGTGTTGAGAAAGCTTAAATTATAATATTATAAAAGGTGTTCATGTCCCCAATGACAGAAAATTACATTAGATTAGAACAAGGCTTACGGTAAAACATTACAAAATTAAAGGCGT
This sequence comes from Diadema setosum, assembly GCF_964275005.1. Classification (NCBI taxonomy): domain Eukaryota; kingdom Metazoa; phylum Echinodermata; class Echinoidea; order Diadematoida; family Diadematidae; genus Diadema; species Diadema setosum. The sequence goes on along the minus strand of NC_092688.1, from coordinate 26,108,048 downwards.
CCCTTCAAGAACACTTAGACTCGATCACTTTTTGTGGATTGATAAGAAAATGCCGCTTGTATTGTTTCGAGCATGCGCGCTTTACCTTTCATGCTTTCTCCTTTACGAACGAATAGATTGAATCAAATAATTCCCACATTCAAGTCTGTATTAGGTGCTGAGCTGAATGAGTTACTCGCATCTGGCGTGACGTATTAGACAAAACCGCTACCTGTTATGTGCGCACTCGTTATTCTATCGATACACCAGCGTCAGGCACGTCAGATGAACGCCTCGTGAACGACGAAGTAGTTTTGAATATCAGAATATGCTGTGTATTTGTTGGCAATTCGAAAACATCAGGGACGACTAAGTATTTCAAAGGTGGTTTGAATCTAAAACATTTTGAACAAGAGCCAGATATACCGAGACCATCACGCATCTTCACTTTCAACTTGCGATGAGACAGAAGAAATGCTTACAGGGAATCAAAGTTTAATTTTTTTCCCTGTGCTGCTACAGACCTATAATAGGTAAAATTAATGTCATCTTAAAAGCACCGTTTAACAAGGTTTCTAGGGTGAAAATCGGTCTATAATCATTCACTTTGTAAAAGTGAAGCTATATCGTGATGAAGTTAAAGTGACAGTTAAAGGCATTGAGGTAACAAGTCCCTGTGTGACTGGATTTGCCATATATCGATTTCGCAAAGACAGTACTGTTATAGCATAAACACCTTCTGTTAACACGGTCTTTTGTTCAAAGAAATCCCTTTCACGGAGCACGCGAACGATTTGCGAAGGACGCGAATGGCAAAATCCAGCATTCGTATTTTGGTCTGCAAAAGATCGCCAAACGAACGTGAGGGTTCGGAAGCGTCGTCAATTGTTCGCAAATGTTGTTTTTACTTCGGCGAAAATTTCAAAAAAGTTTGAAATTTTTTGCGAACCTTTTCCGCACACTTAGTCGTGATTTGCTCCTGAATTGTTCTCGAAAGTGTCTTTAAAGCCTCGTCATATGCGCAAGACCTTCGCAAGACACGCGCGATGTTCGCAAAATGTTCATGAAACCCCAGACTCCGAAACTTTGGAGAATGTCTCGCGTATGTTACGCGAAATCTGCGAAGTTTTTCCGATCATTTTACGACGTAATCGCAAACTGTTCGCGTACTTTTTGAGACATTCTCGCGAACGTTTAGCGCACGTTTGGGGGATGTATGACCTATATGTTTTCTACAAATAAAAATCGTAGCATACATCTAAACATCAAGCAATTATTAACAACTATAGCAACAAAAGAAATTAAAGACTAGCAAAGAGAAAGAAATGTTTGATCTACAAACAAAATCGCAGAATACACTTAAAATTAATCTAAAGTATGTAAAATTTCATTTGAACTATAGAGATTATGTGTTGGAGGAACTGCAAAAAAAAAAAAAAAAAAAAAAAATCCAGTGCTTTACTAGTGGAGATAGGTCCTAGGAAAAAACAAAATGTAGGCAAGCACACGATGGAGAAATGAGAGAAAAAGAAAGGAGAAATAGAGGAAAGAAAAAAAAAATCAACTCAAGACAGCTTCCACCTCTCCTTGGGTACATTTTCTCCTATGATGATTGAAAATTTTTCGGTTTTCGCATTTCCGTCGCGTGTTCTTCGTGTACGTAACATGCTGTACTTTAGCAATGATACACACGACATTCGCACATACGTCGTGGAAACTTCGCACAAATTGCGCAAAGAATAGTTTTCGGCTTCACTGTCGGAACGCATTCGGAGAAAAACTTTTCCGAATGTTGGATTTTGTCCTTCGCGTCCTTTGCAAATCGTTCGCGTGCTCCGTGAAATCCCACCCTTATGTGAAATGTGAGTGACCAGGGGCCCGTTTCATAAAACTTGTCATCAGTGACAAGCAACGGAAATCCTTGCATCTGATTGGCTGAGAGCAAATTTGTCATAGAAATGTGGCAGTTGTCACTGATGACAAGTTTTATGAAACAGGCCCCTGGTCGCCGTTTCTCACATCAGTCGCTTTCATGGGTGCATGAACCCTATTCTAGTGTACAAAATGACCCGATGGGGAGGCGGATATTACAACGAATGGTCGCGTAAAGTCAATTGGTACATGTGACGATTCGTTACGATTATGACTCGAAGTGGTCCATCTATCTCTGTCATGTCGCATGACGTTGCAACATGTTTAGACAGCATGACCCTCATTGCATGTCAACATTAGTTGTGTTGCACGCTGTACTATTCTGTTTTTCAGTATAGTTTCTTTCGCGGTATGCCGCCTATGCCAACAAAGGCTGTATCTGAGAGGACAGGAAATAATGTTATTTAATTCTCCTACGACAAAAATGGGCACATTGTAAAGCATCTTATTTTGCTTTTGATCTCTACACACTTTACATAGGCTTGGGTGATAGGGTGAACGGCTCAAAGCAGAATCCTGCAGTACACGGTGATTGATTTTGAAGTGCAGTTTTATACTAATTCGAAAGAAATGTTTACAATTAAACTGGCTCTCTTTTTAAACAGCATCATTTTTTTTATGGTCTTAAATGTATACAATATCAAACATGCATCATTAGATGCTAACAGTGATGTTTTCAGATAACATGTATCTCTGATAAGCATGATAGATATGCCCGATGTTCTTCGAACAAAGACACGATCTTGTGTCTAGTGATTTACTGTACATACAAAATATTATAACAGACATGAATAGATACATGCCACGGAAACAATTTTACTCTTTAGACTTAGAAGCTTAAATTAAAGAAATATTCTATTTCATGTGCACTTTGTTTAAACCCGGAACAACATATATTATATCTCAACTCAATCATCAATATACACTATTTATGTTAGCCAAGTATTTTCATACTGTTTACTGTTTAGACTGTGAAGTTTAAATAAAAAAAAAATTATATTTCATGTGCACCTTGTGTAAAGCAGGAAAAACACATTACGCTTAAAATCTCAATTCAATCATCAATTACATTATTTATGTTAGCCAAGCTTCCTCAAGTATTTTCATACCATGAATAAAAGGGTGCACTTTGTGTACCATGTGGTTCTTTTCTTTTCTAACATCACATATACATGGAATTTCTTGGTACTTTATGCCAATGTAAATACAACCTGTAATACACAATATCTTTTGATTAAGTATGACTTATGGACCCCATTGCAAACCCTAAACATTATGTGAATCATTGTATGCTGACCATTATATGATTGATCATACACAGAAAATATCTTGTGATCAAGGGCCGAAGTAAATTAACTATTGAAGCAAGCAGAAACATCTTTATAGAGGAAAAATCCTCCAAGATGTGAAAAGCAATAGATTCACTATTTAATATTAACGATTACCTTCGTTTTCTCATACTGATCATTCACTTGAATACTAGCAATATACTTGAAGGCAGACCTTGGAATAAGTTGTAATAGCATGTTAGGTTTTCGATAAAATACTAGTAGAAAGACTGCGTCCGTGCTGAATTATCCAGTGTGTTATCTCTGTTGATTTAACTTTACTAACCGCATTGGAGTCTTCAACAACTTCAAGAACTTGAACTGTTACCAACTCCTTAAAATTCTTTTTGAACCGAACTAGAACATTTCTTCAATAGGAATAACTAACGTAGTTTATCTTCCCCAGAAGCATTCCACTGTATTACGACAGAGACGTGTATGCAAATAGGTATTTGCATGATTTTATAGGTTACCAAACGCTCTTGGATGAGGGATCGAAAAAGCCATCACTATCTTTCAACAGCTTTTCTGTTTATAATGCACTGCCATTTTATACACGAATATCCTCATCACATAGGGTTACCATGAGAATGTCAAAGTTTGTCAGAGATGTGCCCGAAGGCTGTCCATGATGATAATGATGATACCGATGACATCCCAACAGGCAATTTACCTGGAAAAAAATACAATCGCTCGCAATAAGGCTCGTCATTCTCGTATTACGACGGGGAGTATAATATATAGGACGGAAACATCCATATATAGATGTATGATGAGATTGGCTGCAAGCAAGGCTACCAGGTACGATGTGCAGCGACCGGCGCTGCGCGTCAACCAGCTCCAGTTCAGGCGGTATCGACGGCGTGACGATTCGAGAAATTGGGTGTCGCGTTCCGTCGTCAGCATCGGCTGCGGCGCTGAAAGCATAATTTGCTTATCTATGCTCCATATCTACAGTATACAAAATGACGCACAGGTCTGAGTGCGTCAGTCGGAATTGTGTGCATAATGTAACTATGGAATGCTTAACCCACGAGGCGAAGCCGAGTGGGTTTTAGGCTAAATTCCATAGTTACCGCATGCACACTATATTCCGCCTGACGCACGAAAAGACATGTGCGTCATCTGTTCTATAGAATGGGTAATTTTCTTGCCAAAAACCCACTTTTCTATCGTGTTACCCGATGACAAATTTACTGGATGCATTTCCTTTTGGCTTGCCATAGACGAGAGCCCGAAAACCATGCATCAGTTTTTACTGGACGCATGTAATGGTTTATCCTCAGAACCCTGCATCCAGCACAGTGAAACCCCGTTATACCGAGGTCCGTGGGACCGGCGATATTACCTCGTTATAACCGGTACCTCGTTATAACCGTCCGCATCAAAAAACAAAGAAAAACAAAATGACGTCATATACCCATCAGTCAAACTTAAGAACATTCTTTGCGTTGTTATTACACAATTATGGATCATTATTATTGAGAGAATAGAGGGAAATTATTTGTGAATTGATACAAAAAAGACGAAAAAAGTAGGGGTTGAAATGCGTTCATTCTTTATTTTTGTTCAGAAAATATCTTCGCATAATAGTTGCACATTATGTTCTTGACAAGTAGGCCTATACAATGTATTACATTCGTGATTCTTTCTACACCTATTTCTTCCTCTTGTATTGAACCATTCTGAAAGAATATTTTTCGTTTGTGAAATACAATGTAAAATGACAATGAACAAAATCAGATTGTATAAAATGCGTTTGTTAATTTGTCTAAACACCGGCGCAAATAGAGTAACGTACATGCGTTGTTTATCGTAACTTTCGAGGTATTTTACGCTGTTGGTGCCCAGCGGGAATGCGATGATTTCGTAAATCATTTCAGCTGTAATCTTATATAATGTATGATAGTTGCGCCCGAAGGAATTAAAAATACGTTCTTTATTTTCTTCGGAAAATCTCTTCGCGTTTTGTACATCCGTTCTTGAAAAATATGCGACAGGGAATTTGGAAGGTTATGATCCTTTTTACGCAAATCTGTGCCTCTAAAGACCATTCTGAAAAAAAGAAAAATCTTCATTGTGAAATGCAGTGTTAAATGATAATGAACAATCCCAGATCTATTCAAACTGTTGAATGCGTTTGTTTCTTTTTCTGAACACCGACTCAAGTAGATTAACATGCATTACTCAACTATTTTTACGCTCATATACTGCCACCCGGCGGGATCGCGTTGATTTGATTAATTATTTCGGCTTTAATTATACACACTCATATTTACACTATCATTTGTTAAATGATAGTGAACAAAGCCAGATCTATTCAAACTGTTAAACAAGCGTTTGCTTCTTTTTCTGAACACCGACTCAAATAAGTAGATTAACGTGCGTTTTTCAAATATTTTTACGCTACTGTCACACGACGGGATCGCGGTGATCTCATTAATTATATCGGCTTTAATCATACAAATCCATATATACTAACCAGCAAAACAAGTGTAAGTCGGAACTAAAAATGGAAAGGATATAATGATGAGTTACATACGCATTCCAATTGTCCATTTTTGGCCACGTTTGTCGCTACATGAAAAGCTTTTTAATGCGTTATTTTTTTTTTCTCTCTCTCTCGTTTCAATGTGGTCTGACCTTTTATCACGCCACGTATCTCGCGAAAAAGAAAATCCAATTAGTAGGAACATCGGAAGGTATTCCTGTGTCTAATCGCGTGGGTTAGAAGATAACATGAAAGGAACGGAACTCTGCAAAACGGGAAATAGTAGAGCAGATAAGCCGAAAAATTTTGCAAAATTTGACTTAAGCATGAAACTTTCACCAGTGTTAGCACATGTTATAAGATTCATTTTGAGATCGGGAGGTAAGTCTGAATTGAATTGAAATGACCTCCAAAGGTCAATGACCTCAAAATTTGATAAAAATAGATATTTTGTGTCATTGATGAATGTTAAATATGGTAATGATGTGCCAAAAACTCATTTTTTTTTTTGTTACAGTGGAATTGTCTTCATGCTCCATACAACCCTGACAGGTTTCTACCTTTGACAACTGATGACCTCCAGAGGTCAATGACCTCAAAATATCAGAATATTGATATTTTGTCATTGATTAATGATAAACACGCCAATGATGTACTAACCCCCCCTTTTTTTTTAAACAGTGGAATTGCCTCCATGTTCCATGATCCCTGACAGGTTTCTACCTTTGACCTCTGATGACCTCCAGAGGTCAATGACCTCAAATTATCAGAATTTTGATATTTTGTGCAATTGGTTGATGATAAACATGATAACGATGTCTTAAAAATTAATTTGTGTTACAACTGAATCGCTTTCCTATTCCTCAGATCAAGGGAAATTATTTACATGTCTCTGCCTTTGACCTCTGAGGACTGTGACAGGTCAATGACCTCAAAATATGAGAATATTGATATTTGACGTATATTCAATGGTTAACTGTATACCTGGTGTGCAATCATGCATTATGCTATTAGCATTTATGCTACAATAGAAGTGTCTTCTCATTCCACAGAACATTGGTCATTACCCTGTGTATATCCGACTTTGACATCTAAGCACAATGTGAGGTCAGACTTTTAGAATATCAAAATTTGTGTAGGATTACATATATTGATGTTTGGCTTCATTGGTTTAATCCTAAAAGTTTAATCATGTACAAATCGCGCCTTGACGTTATAATCAAAGCATGTATGCATATTCCACAGAGCATTGGTTCATAGTAAAAGGTCTCAGGAATGTGAGCGGTCAATTACTTCTGAAATGAAGCTTACGTGTCTTCAGTGATGGCAGTGACCTCAAATATAAAATTTATGTTTGGGTTAGTTATGCAGCCTCGCTTGCATGAAATTAGGTGCAACATTATCCAATTTGCACTGGACAAAATTTGTACGCTTTAACATGGAAGGTGGGGAGAGGAGTACCATATTTTGGGTAGATGCTTAATTGTTTGTGAACTGGCATATGGGAAAGTCCCTTGAACTGGACGAAAGGGTGAAAGGTGCTAACCAGAAAGCAACAGGCCCACCTCATCGGGTGTATGTCACAACTCAAACAACCCAAGAGTCGTACAGCCCATGAGTTACGCAGCCCATGAGTCATACATTCTGTGACCTAAACACTAGATGATCAAGGTCCATGAGCTCGACATCAAATGTATAGGACCACAAGCTGTGCGGTCCGCAAGCTCGACACTAAAGGAAAACAAGGCCCACGGTACGAGATTAATATATGTATTTCAGAGAGCTTAATCTATTAAGTGTATGTCTTGTGGACCCCCCCCCCCCCCCATGTGTCGGACTCTTATGGGCCTGGTATGCCTATGCTTAGTGTCAAGCTCATGGGCAATGCTACCTAGTTTCGAACTGGCGGGCCTGTGTTGGCCAGTGTCAAGCTCGTGGGCTGTATGGTTCCGATGAACGATTCATGGTCCTGGAGCATACAGTGACGTCATGGACCATCTGGAAAACGACATACTGTGAGGCCTAACATGCATTCCACATGAACTACTGTTGTAATCCTGTGTCTTGCAACTTGCTATTGGTTATCCAGTTAAGTTTAGGTCATTAAGTCAGGCAACTTGGGCATTTTTGATGACATCTTTAGGTACCTCACTTCCAAATAGGAGTGGAACTACTATTTGCTCTAATTGTCTTCTTTATACTCGATACTCCTGAACAATATTGGGCCTGGCCAAGACTTGTGCCCCCATGCCCAAATATCGCTTGTTTCCAATATGGCCGCCATCCGGTTTGCATCCAATGTGTGAATCAGGGTACGCTGGCAGCGGCTAATATCACCTGAATGATCCGGTTAAAACTCTGCCAGCAAGTGATGATTCAGTGTAACCTCCTGCTGAAATTGGTCTATGATCTATACCCTCAATCTCTTTCAAGACAGGGCACCATCTGCGTCTTCAGTGAAGCATGCGGTGGAGCCAGGAGACCTCCCTGATGGAGCTTACATTGCACAGATCGGCACACAGATCTCCACCACGACTAAACTGGATAGACATCCTGAGGTCACACCATTATAGCGTTCTTACAGGTGCACAGTCACTGTATGCGATCATCAGAGTCTTCCAATGGCAATATCTACACGGTTTGGGTGAAGGCAAGCTTGTCTCTATGATGGGTGCATTGCACATAGAGTACTTGATCCACGAGATGATGTCGGAAAATGCGAGGCTGTATTGCAGGTGGCCTATTGCATGTGACCTTCAATTTGTTTTTCACATTATATTGACATGTTTAACAGACTGTAACTCACCAAGATGCCTCTTGAAATGTTTTGAAAAAACTTCTGCTTGACATTTCACATGAGCGGATGATTATCAGTTGTCTTTCTGCTATCATCGTGTGTGAAACAAAGTATACTCGGGCGCCATTGACGTGAGCAGACGTGTTCTTTGCTTGCTCTCCAAAAATCATCGTAAAATGATCTAATAGAACTTCAAATACTTAGTACTCGGATTCTGTCAAACTACAATGCATGCTGTCACATTATGAACACTATCTGGTACTCAGTCAAACGCAAGAAGGACTCTCAACAAGAATATCGGTATCTATTTGAGGAATCCAAGCCACCAACTTCACCATGCCAACTACGAGGTCCAGCCAAAGTGTGGATTCCAATGGTCCTCATTCCAATCTCGCGTCCGGCAAGTCAGTTGACCACAACCCGCCAAACGCACAGCACATAGATAGCAACGGAGGACACCGAGCCGCCTACTCAACTGGCGACATTGTTGAAGCAATAATTCAAGCTTTCAGCGACCACAAGTCTTGAGCAAGCTGATTCCAGCTCTCACCCAGGCTCTACATGATGGTTTTATCATGGAATTGGAGATAAGAGACAAAACGATCGAGAAACCAAGTACGCAAGGAAATGGACCACACCCAAGCCAAACTGGAGGAAATGGAGCAGTATTCTCGACGAAATTGTTTGGTCGTTCACGGGGTACCCTAGACACCAGGTGAAAACACGAATGCCATTATCTGTGACGTAGCAAAAAAAAAAAAAAAATAAGCAGGACATCGCCACGACGGACATTGACAGTTCCCATCGTATTGGCCAGCGAGGGAAAAGCGACAGGAAGGGAAGACCCGCAGCTCGCCCTATAGTCGTGAAGTTCAGCCGATATGATCCACGAGCGCTCTTCTATGCGAACAGGAAAGAGCTTAAGGGTATGAACATCTATGTTCATGAGAGTCTCACCGGTGAAAGGAAAGGATGGCTGAACGAAGCTCGAAAATCGTACCCAACACCTACCAACAAAGTGTGGTCACAGGATGGCAAGATAAAGATCCGAACTCAAAACAACAGACTTCTGACGGTCGTGTGTAAAGCAGATCTCAAAAAGCTGAATATCACATAGAAAATCATTGACTTACGGAACTTTGAACTCATGCGCGTTCCAATCCTAAAAGTGCATAACATTTTTCTTTCTTTGCACTTCGATAATTACTCAATCCTTGTAACCACTGTAATTATCCTAAGAAACTCTCAACTTCCTTTATTATTTGTACCTTTTTTTTTAATGTCCGTGAGCCATAATGAAATGTAATATATGTTTCAAAGTAGTACGAAACAAGAATGATAAGTACCAATGCATATGCGGCACTGTGTGCCATGAAAATTTTGTTTCCGATGTAGATGCCGAGAAATCGTCCTCTCGGACATGGTTATGCTCCTTCTGTATGGCAGCAGAGTTCCCATTTAACCAGATAGTAGATGATGATGAATTCCAGTGTACACTGGAATCTTTTTTCGTAGCAATGTTGACATTGATACCTCCAAACTTAGTGCCTCTATTGTAAATGTCCTCTCATTTGATGAAAAAGGATATTGAATCTGATTGCAATTTGGAAGATTTAGACAGTCCCTGTCACTATTAATTCAGTGACACAAAGTTTCGAATTTACAAATGCCAAACACCTTATCACTTTTTCATTTGAATGCTCGAAGTCTTGCCTCAAAATTCCACCGAGTTCAAGATTACCTCCAGACTTTAACTCATCAATTCAGTATATATGCATTCACTGAAACATGGTTTGAAGAAAATGTTGCTGCGATGTACAATTTAGCTGGATATAACTTTGTTCATAAAGCAAGAGAAAAGAGAGGCGGTGGTTATTGTATGTATATCCAAAATGATTTCGCCTTTAAAAACCGATCGGATGTGCAGTTTGATTAGGAGAATGTCGATACCCTCTTTGTTGAGATTGAACAGGCGTCCAGAAAGAATGTCATTATCGGCGTGATTTACAAAGCCCTAAAGAGATGAGTTCTCGACATGCTACGCCTGTGTCTAAGTAAAACAGCACGTGAGAATAAACCATGTTACTGAATGGGGGACTTTAATTTTGATCTTTTTAAACATTCATGCCACGGTGGTACTAATGAATTGTTGAATGTGTTTAATTCATTCTGTTTTAGACCAATCATAACCAAACCCACTCGTGTAAAAAATCATTCCTGTACATGTATTGATAACATCTTTACGAATGTAACTGACAAATTATTTTTTTTTTCTGGTGTATTATACACCGATATTTCCGATCATTTTCCAATTTTTCAGTTCACTCATGATGGGGTTAATGTTAACTTTGTTAAATCACCACGTGTTGCCACACAACTTTGTATTTCATCCCTTACTGAGGAACTTATAAAGTCAGTTGACTTTACAGCTGTTACAAACCAGTCAGATGTTAATTCTGCGTATGATACATTTATAGATATTTTTACCAGTGTTTGCAAGAAACATACTAAATCTAGATATAAAAGATAAAGACAAGAAACGGGCAAAGAAACCTTGGATCACATCTGGTATTCTCCGGTCCAAGAATACGAGGCAGAGAGAGGTATTTAAAAACAAAACAGTTGTATGATCACAAACGTTACGTGCGTTTTCGTAACAAGTTAACCGATGTTATGAGATTCTCAAGAAAGTCGTATTATGCACGTCTCCTGGAAACTAATCAAAACAATTTGAAAAAGACGTGGAATGTTCTGAAAGAGCTACTCGGTAAAAACACACACAAACCTTTGCCCTCTGTTGTTTTAAAACACAATAAAAAGTGTTCAGTGAAAATGAGATTGCCAACATTTTTAACGATTATTTCAGTCATATTGGTAAAAATGTTGCCTCACATATTGAAGCCTCAGAAGAACACTTCACATCTTTTTTTTTTTGCTCAGATAATATTATGTCATTATCTATGTATCCAACTGATGAATGTGAAATTTTGAAAGTCACCTCTTAAATGAAACTATCTATGTCCACAGGTACTGATGGTATTAACTCCAGTGTTATAAAAGATGTTATATCATTTATGTCGATTCCTATCACACATAATTGCAATTTGTCTATGTCAACTGGTGTTTTTCCAGAATCGATGAAAGTCAGTAAAGTAGTTCCTATTTTCAAAAATGGTGATGTCAGTGCTTTAAGTAACTACCGACCTATTTCCCTTCTTCCAACGTTGTCGAAAATTCTTGAGCGCATTGTCTATGATAGGCTGTACAACCCCCTGACCACCCACGAGGTCCTAACGAACAAACAGTTCGGTTTTCGAGCTAACCATTTAACTGAGTTGGCATTGCTCTCAATATATGCAACTGAATTGCTCAATTCATTTTATGATGAAAAGAAACTAGGACTGGGTGTTTACATTGATCTCAGTAAAGCTTTCGATTGTTTTGATCATGAAATCCTTCTTTACAAACTTAAACGGTATGGTGCGAGAGGAAGAGCTTTCAGTGGTTTTCAAGTTATCTTTCAAACAGAAAACAATGTGTCCAGGTTAAAGATTCTCTATCTACCTTTGCACCAATTTCAATAGGGGTCCCCCAGGGAAGTATTTTAGGACCTCTTCTCTTTTTGATCTTTGTCAATGACCTTCCGAGAGTCTCAAAGTTACTCACAATGATACTTTACGCGGATGATACTACCATCTTTTTCTCTGTTTTTTGTTTGTTTTTTGCAGATACAAGCTTAGATAGACTTTTGTCTGTAGCAAATACTGAGTTGGAAAAGGTTTCAAACTGGTTTCAAGCTAATAAATTGCAACTCAATGTATCAAAGACTAAGTATATGTTGTATAATATAAAGAATAAAACTGCCTCTGCAGATGTAAAACTGAAACTCAATAACGATGACATTTCACAGGTTGACAATGTCAATTTCCTTGGTTTAATTATTGAACAGAAATTAGCCTGGACCAGTCTAATACAATACATTTCCCGCAAGATTAGCATGAATATTGGTGTTATGCATAAGCTATACGTACCATGTTACCATTAAATGCCCTACATGCACTTTACAACACCACTATATTACCTTACTATAACTACTGTAACCTCATATGGGGTCGTGCATCTGCCTACCTTTTAAAGAGACTAGTGGTGTTACAGAAGCAGGTTATTCGTCTTTGTACTGGCTCACATTATCGTGCGCATACACATGATCTATTTCGACGCCTCGGCGTCTTATCCCTGTCTGATTTGGTTTTGTATGATAAGACTGGAATTTTTATGTATAAGTTTATTCACAATAAACTTCCATCTGTTTTTATGGATTATTTCAAACGTTGTAATGAAATTCATTCAAAAAACACACGGTATCAATCTAATATTTATCCATTTTGTTTCCGAACAACTCGTGCCCCAAAACAGTCCATAAGGTTTCATGGATCTAATATTTGGAACTCCGGAATTCTGGAAAATCTTTGAAAGCTGCCTCTGCACAATTTCAAGAAAAATTTTCGATATGCTTTTGCCTTCTCCTCATTTTAGTCAAAATAGGAAATTTGAATTACAGTTTTTATTATGTATTTTACATGTGCTGCTATCGGTAATGCTTTCTCGTACTATTAACACGTATATTTGTAGTCTCGTTCTATGCCATGTTTTGTTTGTTTTGTTTGCTTTGCTTCATGTGGTGTTACTTGTTTTGTCCTCTGTCTTAGCAAGGAGGTTTTATACATGGAGTTCCAACTGTCTGTAATTATTCAAACAGTTGTCAGATTTCTACTGATGTACAAAAGACTTCCACAGGTGCACTTGTGCCTTTGATGATCGATATTCCAAGCCGCCGTCTTGCTGAGCAATCTGAAGATATTCATTTTGAACGTTATCATAATGTTGGCCATATTTTGCTTATTTATTCATTAAATGAAATGAAATTTCACATAATAATAAAGCATGTAAAACAAAAGTCAATTCCGTTCAGAAATTTGCGCAAGAGTGTAAATCAGAGCTGTATTATGTGAAAATGTTTAAAACTGTACCATCCTGGAAAGCTGGTTTCATCACTTTTCGACTTAATTTCCCCAAATGAAACTAACAAGTAATAATCTTCAAGTATAATTCCTTATTGATAGATATATCAGATTAGTGCCCGCGTATGCCCAGTCGAGTAATTTTCATCTTCATTTCAGCATTTTTTCCTCAATTTCTGTTCGCGCATCCTCGTGTCTGTACCACCTAGCTCTTATAAGAAGGGATAGCGAAAAGTAATTACCATCACAAAGACATATCTTTCTTTGAAAGTGGCTGGTGATATATATGCGATGAGACACGAGTCAATTGTCTTCGTATCGGCGCGGCAGATCCTGTTTGGCACATGCTTCAAACATTTTTGAGCGGCGGCCTCGAACATAGATCAAAGGGAATAACTCTGTTGTTACTCCATCTCTTCAACCTCCTTGGTCTTAGTATGTTTTATTCTCTCCATGTTCCCTTGATGTTATCGGTATTTTTGTAAATTTTGATTTTGTGCTTGTTATAATATGTTTTATTCTCTCTGAGCTCCTTTTATCATTTGGTATTTCAATGTTTAAATTGCAATATGTGTATGATTTGTTTTCAAGGGTACATTCTTTTTTAACAAGCCTCCTTTTATTACTGATGCATGAATTGAATTGAATTGAATTGCTTCTCTTCAAAAGATAGCGTGGCAATTAATCTGAACTTACTGATGGTGCTCTATATAAGACATTCCAACCCACCTCCAGCATTGAAATCCGTAGGCGTTGTGATGTAGAGCGGGATCTGCGCGTCTCTCATGAAGCGAGACTTCTCTTTTCTTTTCTTTTCCCCACTAACAATGTGAAATAAAGTATTGTTTCTCTTCAAAAGATAGCGTGCCAATTAATCCGTACTTACGGTTGGTGCTCTATAAAAGACATTCCAACCCACCTCCAGCTAAGTATAGAGCGGTACTTCTCTTTTCTTTTATTTTCTTTTCCCCACTAACAAATAAGTTTAGCAGGAAACATAAAAGCATTCGCACATACTGTTTACATTTCCCATCAGATGCTTTTTTTTAACATTGGAATTTTCATGTACACATTTTCCCTGGAATTTTGCCAAGAACTTTTCAACGCAATAGATGTTCAAAAGAAACCATTTGGTTCATGCATAATTTGATTAATAGGGACCTACTTTTCACCGTCCACGTACTCGAACAGTTTTCGCTGAAGATGCAAGCATGTTTACAAGAATGCAAACAATAGAATGATTTGCCCCTTAACAAATCAGACTACATCTCTCGAATGTCTTCAAACTTAAATTAAAGTCATTCTTATATAATATATATATATATATATATATATATATATATATATATATATATATATATATAAACCTACTGTCCTTCTTTAGCGGGGGGGGGGGGGGGGGGTTCGACAAATTACTCAAATCTAATTTATTGATGTTTTCCTGGATCGGGGCGGATCTTGCATTTTGTTTTGTTTTGTTTTTTAATGAGATTGATCCGGACACCTTCACGCACAGTGACGAAATTAATCGATAACAGGCCACCGGAAGATGCCTTGAAAGATGCATTTTCTTTGAGAAAGTATACTGGATGAATAAAATCATTGAATTATATCAGGGAGGTGAGCACCTCCCTGATTATATCAACTTTTGATAACAAAGACTGAAGGTCTGATTAATATCTGACACTGTTGAAACTGATCCATCTTTATTTTTCTTGAAGTTTGTGATGTTTCTTTCTATGATTTAGTTATCAGCCGTTTACTGATCTCCAAGTGGAGACATGGTATAGTATGACGGTGATTGATGCATTTGGCAAAACTGATTATCTTGACGATCAAGCGCGCCGGAACACTTCTGGTTTTTTGGGGGCAAAATCTCAACGGGGGCACAGTGAGATCCTCGGCGCGGGAGCGAAGCGAGTGAGCGGGGGGGAGGGGGGGGGGGGGAGTGGGGGGAGGAGGGGTGGGTGGAAAGGGGATTCCCCCCCCCCCCCACTGTAGGGAGCTTTTGTAAAACAGGGTACAAAAGTCGCGTTTATATAGACCATTTAAAAACAAATTTCTAAGGAATTAAACATAGTGAAAAATAATCAGTGCGAAGGACTATAATTGTTACATACGGGAGTACATAATAATGTGATGGTGTGAGATCCTCGGCGAGGGAGCGAAACGATCGAGCGGGGGAGGGTGTGGGAGGGGGGATGCCCCCTCGCACGGTTTATAGGGACTTTTTGTAAAAACAGAGTACAAAAGTCGCGTTTATAGAACATTTAAAAGCAATCTACTATTAACATATTGAAAAAAATCAGTTTGAAGGACCATGATCTTAACATACGGGGGTATATTATGTGATGGTGTGAGGTCCTCGTCGAGGGAGCGAAGCGACCGAGCGGGGGAGGGACCCCCCTCCCACGGTGGGACTTTTTGTAAAAACAGAGTATAAAAGTCGCTTTTATAGAGCATTTTGAATCAAATTTCTGAGGAATTAAACATAGTAATTGAAATCACTGCGAAGGACTATGATAATAACTTATGAAAACTTTTCATTTTACTATAAGTACGGGCAGAACGAGCGAGCCACTTTCACTTTGCAATTTATCTGAAATGTACTCATTAAAAGCTTAAGCGTGATCGCATCGTTCGAACAATAAAAAATATTCTTATACTGCTAGAAAGCAAAGAAGAAAATGAAAAATGTAAGGTTTACTAAAGGTATGTTTCAGCGGGCATACTCGAGGACACGAGGCTACCATCTATACACTAAATTTACTCATAAGTTACTATTAGTGTATAGATACAATAATGTATGTTGTTAGTGAATTATAATTGTCGCCCCGTTAGGGGCGAAAATTTTTGCATTTTCAGTTATGAAATTACAACATTTAGACAAGAAATATGCCTTTATTGTTCATTTTGGTCTTTAAATCAGTGATTAATTATTTGTAACAGGGGGCACTGGGGGGGAGGGGGGGCAAAAACTCGTTTTGCCCCCCAACATTTTGTTTGGTGGGGGGGGGGGGGGGGGCAAGTGCCACCCCTGCCCCCCCCCCCCCCGCTTCCGGCGCCCTTGTTGACGATAACACATGTAACTGCAATAATGAAAAAAAAAAACGGTTATGAGAGCATGAATTATATTATAAGCAATATTAGTATTGAGATTGTGCTATTAGGGCCTATTCAATTATCATCAAAACAATCAAACTAATAATACCATACGTTATTTGTAAAGCTGTTATCTGTAAATGTGATCAATGCGCATCTGAGACTTCTCCCAACTGTATCTACATGTATATGGCCGGCTTGATTGCTGAACAACTCAGGCCTCGGCTGCCGACGTACATTTTGAATAAAAAACATGCTGTAAATGTAGACAAGGAGAAGCACTTGACGACAGATGGTATCTATCTGTATCGAACATCAATCTTTATTGCTCATTAAAGTACTTAAAACGGCTGAAATTCTCCTGAGGTGGAGAAGAGTTTGGTAACGATCATAAATTGAATCAAATCCCACCTCAATTAAAGGGCGAGGGGAGATAAGTCAGCGCTCGTAGGTCTTTCCCCGTAGTTCTAGACAGTTTGGCGTCACAGATATACGTACACTCAAATCGTCTCGTCATCTGTCAGCCCCACAAAATAAATCATGGTAATTACGCGACGCGCCCTGAAATGAGGTTAGACAAACGTTCGTCCCGCACTGGCGCGATGTATCGTAATGCCGGAGGGAGAGGTTCAGGAGACATCCAGTGAAAACACGTGTGAATGTCTGGTATGCTCCTCCTCTTTTCCCTGCACAGTCCCAGTGATGAGCTGGGGAAGACTGTAAGATAACCTGGGAAATTTTCATACTGGGGATTTTCGTTCATGCCTCCTCAATATTACGGAGGAAGGGCCGGGGCCGGAACACAAAGGGAGGGTGTGGATGGCGCAAGCTGCAATGATTTCAGAGTAATAAGAACCGGGTGCAGGTGAACGCAGAAGCTGCAAAATGCGAACTTCGTTGGGTTTTAATCCCGCCGTTTTGAGACGCAGGATAGAAATCCCATAAAATAAACAATTTATGGCTACCAAAGGGTGCACATTGAAGGGAACGTCCGTTATTCACAAGTACGAGGGGTGAATCCTTAAAGGACAAGTTCACCTTCATTAACATAAGGATTGAGAGAATGTAGCAATATTAGTAGAACACATCATTGAAAGTTTGAGGAAAATCGGACAATCCGTTCAAAAGTTATGCATTTTTGAAGTCTTTGTGCAGTCAACCGCTGGATGAGAAGACTACTGCAGTGTATGATGTCACATGCTGTGTGTACAACAATATAAGGAGAATATAAAGAGAATTTCACAAAATTTCATCTTTTGAAAAAAGTACACATTCCCTTGACTCGTTACTGACATATGTTATGGGTAATATTATTCCCATTGCCTTTAGAAAGAGGCAAGTCAAGTGCTCTTTTATTATGCGAAAAAAGTGAAAATATGTTGAATTTTCTTTACATTTTCTTTATACTGTTGTACTCATATGACATCACGAGCCTTAGTAGTCTCCTCATCCAGCGGTTCCAACACAAAAATTTAAAAAATTCATAACTTTAGCATCGATTGTCCAATTTTCCTCAAACTTTCACTGATGTGTTCTACTAATATTGCTGCATTCTCTCAATCCTTATGTTTATGAAGGTGAACTTGTCCTTTAACATTTCGTATCTGGCTAATTTCTCTCTCTCTCAGCTCTCTCTCTCACCTCCCTGACTGATTCTTGTTCGAAATGTTTCTGCAGAGCAGAGCTCGACTGGCGAGATAGATGCTGTCTTGTATGAACAGAAACTTGCAATAGAGTGGCGTCGAACAAGGCTGCATTCCTACTCCGACTCTCTTTGGGATCTTCTTTGCCTTGCTCCTGAAGCACGCCTTTGGCACAGCAACAGAAAGGATCTGCCCTCACCTTAGATCAGATAGCAAGCTGTTTAACCTTGCCCGCCTTAAAATCACAACAAAAATACAGGAGGCTCTGATCAAAGACATGCTACTTGCAAACGATGTATGCTGTCGCAACCCATGTAGAGCAATATAAGTTCCATGCCCCAATGCATCGTTTCTCCCATGTCTGCAAGGACTTTGAGCTGACTATCGGTCTGAAGAAGACGAACATCCTGAAGAAAGGCGCCTCCATCCATTACTGAGTGATGACTACGAGCTAAGAGCTGTGAACCAGTTCATATATATACCTCGGGTCCACCCTCTGCAGCAACCTTTCCCTGGACGAAGAGCTCGACAGGAGACTCGAAAAGGCAACGAACACTCACTCGCCTCACCACACGAGTGTGGGAGAACACTATACTTAGGTCAAATCAAAGCCTGCATACATACTGCTCCACGGGAGCAAGACGGTGACGATCTATGATGTCAAATAAGAGAAGAGACGGATCAGGAGGCTATCAATTTGAGGTGTATCTGTCGCATATACTCTACATCTCATGGAATGACAACGTGCTGAATACCGAAGACCTAAACATCTCGTGTATAGGCTTTCCAAGCATGATCATCCTCCTCAGGCAACGCAGGCTTCGATGTCTAGGCAACGTCCACCGTGTGGAGGATATGGCCGAATACCTAAATACGTCTACTATGGACAACTGGCAATTGGCGTGAGAGATACTGACCGCCCTCTGGTTCGCTGTAGAGATGTGGTCAGACGGACTTGAAGGCTTCGGAGATCAACACAAAGCTGTTGGAGGAACCCGGCACTGGCCGCTCGAGCTTGGAGCAGTAGCCTGGCTATGCGGGTGAAGACCAACTGATGACTGCAGCAGAAGGGAAGCGGACCTGCAAGAAAAACCGCTGCTACTGTGTCAACGCAGAGACGAGCCACATGTGCGACTTATGTCATAAAGACTGCCACTCGCGCATCGTCTAGCTTGTTCAGCCACTGACAGCGTGGTTCCAGCAGGAAAAGCAGCTAGGATTCGTATTCTGGTCTTCACAAACCGAAGGAGGCCTTTGTGGCACAGCACACGCTGAAACTGCTACATGACAGTCTAGGAGCGACTTTCCTGTTTCAATCTCATGAAAGTTTATCGGTGAAAGCTTTAGAGGCTACTCTAGATAAAGAAGACCATATTATCGTTATCATCATTACTATTATGATTATTATCACCTTTATCATCATTACTGCTTTTGTTGTTAATATCACCGTGAATACAATATTGTTATCAGCATCATCATGAAGTGCCATTATCATTATAGTGACACCGTGAAGAGCAACTTACCACCATCCATCGCAGACCGAAAGGGTATGTGATGGCTGGATCAAGCGATTCCTTTTGATCCTTACAGTAGAAAATGTATACGTGTACTGTCATTTTTTTTTAATGACATATTGTCATCAGTGTGCCCACAAAGAACAAACACGCTGCAATTAAATAATGCATTGCAAGCATTTGCATGTATAGTATTTCACGAATGTTTAAATGTTATTGAAGAGGAGCGAAGATGAGAGGTGTCATGTCCTTCGGCATGGTGATATTGACAAGTGTCATCAGACTACTTGTGACGTGGCTTAAGTGGCCAAGAACAATCGAGACTATAACGTTTAAGCGATCACTCCTAACCTGACGTACAGTCATGATATACGGCCACCACTTAGTTATCACAGAGTCTACCAAATCAAATCCTCAAGATATCTTTGATGTAAAGTTTGCTGACAGTTTCACTGTGCAATAACTTTGCACTTGTATTTTCTGTGTGTGTGTGTGTGTGTGTGTGCATACATATTATTTCCCTTTAACGCTCCACTCTCTCGCGAAAGAAGACACTTAAATGGTTTTCCATCCAGTAAGCGTGACGCAGACATGCACGTTGTATGCGATTCTACTCTCAGTAGCAAAGCAAGTATACCGGCATGTTTCCACACCTAGCACATGAAACCAAGGTACTAAAGAGGGAAGACAACCCTGAAATGACGACATCAAGCATTAGCCGAAGTCGTCAATGTGACAGCCGACAAACGATTTCATTACAAACGCAGGCTTGCTTCAGAAGGAATACTCTAAAGCGCGGCTTGCATGATTGTATTTAAGTGACACGGCGCCCTCAGACACTTAGAGGGATTTAGTGTGCTATTACGCGATAATTCACTTATCGAATCAAGAGACAGCATGGTATCTATCCGTGTTAGACAGGTGAATCTGTGATTTTCTTTCTCCAGCATCCAGGGTTGAGAAACGACCAAAAAAAAAAAAAAAAAAAATGCACGAACAGGAACGCGGGTCAACGGAAACACACACTGACATACACATTTTCCAATGCTCTGGCACATTCATATTCAACGCGCAAGGATGATCATATTATATATTATTCAAATCATGTTTTTAAGCATCACGCAGCATAATGCTTACCGGATATGTAGGCCTATATTTTTGGCATAAGCATCTCTTTCAATCATTTTTTTTTTTTACCTTGTGTGACAACCAAGAAGTCTACCAAAACTTAGGAGAAGCCTGCCCTGTTATTAC
This sequence comes from Diadema setosum, assembly GCF_964275005.1. NCBI lineage: Eukaryota > Metazoa > Echinodermata > Echinoidea > Diadematoida > Diadematidae > Diadema > Diadema setosum. The sequence goes on along the minus strand of NC_092688.1, from coordinate 26,086,987 downwards.
AAAAATGCTGGAGGCAAAACAACATTATCATCATATGTCAGGGTTATCAAAGACAGACCTCTCCTTGTTGGATAATGGAGCCCTTATGTTAATTAATGGATTAGCCGGTTTGTCGCCCTTCTTTTTTCTTTCGCAAAACCTCTGTGGAAAGCAAAATTCCATTCCATGTTCAAGGTGACCCTATGAATACAGTATAGAATCAAGCAGGACGTCAGAAGTTTCAGCTGAAAATCCAACTTGAAAAAAAAAAGAAACATTATCATCATTATAGCAATATAAATTTCTCATGCTTTCATGAAGCAGCGATTGTCCGTCATAATACCACGTGTAATTAGATGAGTGTTGTGCCAACGTATCTCCGATTATATCCTCCAGGCAATTCGTCATTCAAATTCAAGTCATGTCTTCTTGAATTGAAAAGACAGCAAGGTAAAATGTTGCGAATTTGTTTCTAAAAAATTGGGAGAATTGCAGTTTAGTTGACAGTAAGTGTACATTCATACCTTATCGTGGTGCAAATTGTAGAATTATTGTGAGGCAGTGATGTCACCGTGTCAAAAATTTACTTATGAGGCTCCTGCCTATATCTATAAATGACAACATGTGAACCTTCAAAATCTAATCTCAGTCTATACCCAATTTCAATTACGTTTCTATCATTCCTTTGGGTTTTACTACATGTATTATCGTTACATGTATTTATCTATTACAGTGAATTTGAAAATACAGTGTAATGTGAATGTTTTCTTTAAACATGTCAAATCGCAGGAAGATAAGGATAGGGAGCTTACACTAAATCCCACCCAGCCCCAAGTGAAATAATTAGCATGTTTTTATTTCACATCCAAAAAAAAAAAAAAAAAGGTTCTTTTTTTTTCCTCCCGGTTTCACGGCCCCTGATAGCATAGGATTGACAACGACTGTGCAAGAAAATCATAAGGTATAAAATCAGCCGTTACTACTCTGGTAACTGGGGAGTCATGTTTGAGCCTCACAGCATTTCGGAGGGAATGTACTTCTAGGCCTGCTGTATAGGGGACCAAGACTGAACGAAGAAACGTTTCTTAACGAAAAATCTATAGAGAAAGCGACAGCTCGCTATCCTCAGAAATGTGCCTCCCGGATGTGTCTTTGTTTCACTGCCCTTATATTCACTTGTCTGATTCCCGTCAATGTGTTCAACGTTCTCCACTTTAAGTAGTCAAGTTATTTCAAATGCCTAATACCTTTTAGAATCTGTAATTTGACCTTTCAGACAGCAAGCATCATCATTGTACAGTACAATAATCATTTTTTTTTTTAATGATTCATGATTCATCATTATGGGTTGCATTCAGTGTCAGCATGACCCTTGACTTTCGACCCTCGCATTTCACACCTGACCCCAAACATGTAAAGTTTATCGTCATATTAATGAGTCTTAAGAAGACAGAATAACAGACTTTGAGTGTTATCGAAAATACATGATCAGTTATAAGTGATCATACTATCATTTCAAACTCTAGACTTGAAACATCTGATCCCTGACATCTGAACAAAAATCTTAAACCGCTTATCTTGGTGTGATCGCACGTACTTATACACCAACAAGCTACACTGAGTAGCTCTATGGCTACCATGACAACATGCAAGATATAAGCCTTCTCGCACTCACGCGGGCGCCAAAACTATACATTTCGTCTGGCACGAGGTTACTTACTATGTCGCGGAGGTATTATATGAAGTCGATTGAGAATACGAAGAAGAAAAGGAAATAAAAAAGAAATATGATGGTTGCAAAGATCATAAGCAGTGATGAAAATGTCGGAGGATCAACACAAAATTCCCTTAGGTCCCCTCTACATGTATTTTTGGAGAAACTAGGATATAACTGCTTAAACATTCTTAGCAAAGGACTTGAACGCGACTATACCATCCACCTTCTTCCCGCGGCCTAAACCTCCTAGAATCGTATAACGTGTATTTTAGTAATAATGACTCACACAAACAGTCGAAACTGGAAAAAAAAAAGTTCAAAGGCATTATCATTATCATTTTGCTGTGATCGTGAAACAGTATACAAATGTGTGTGTCAGAGAATGTTTTTGTTTGTGTGTGTGTGTGTGTGTGTGTGTGTGTGTGTCTGAACGAGTAGTTTGGCCGGGTGATGATGCACTAGAAAGAAAAAAAAGGGGGGGGGGGTGTGGCGAGGAGAAGGGTGAAATAAAATGAAAATTATTTCTAAACATTTTGCCACAAGGATGGCATGGTTGAAGAATCTAGATCAAAGTCAGAAAGAAAAAGGGGGGGGGGGGGAGTTCGTATACTCCGAATGAATTCTCGCAGTGCCAATAAAATTTACTCGAGTGAAGTACGCCTTTTCGCTAATGCTAACGGAGAACAAGCATTATTAGTACCTAAAACGTTTTAAATCAGTTTAGTCATGTTAAACAGATCTAAATGCGGCAAATTCATGTTCTTGCAATAGCTCTCAAGTCACTAAACGTTAAACATTCGACGTGTAAAATTCTGCACTTTTCATATAAGGCGAGAATTAATTTTCCAAATTTCAGCGGTTTATCTTTTACATCCTCACTAAACTTAGCGTGTAAAGAAGCGTAACGACAAAGATAGAGCCCTTAAAATACTGTCTTGACATTGCACAACTTGACCCCCCCCCCTCCAATGAAAGATTAAGTATTAACTTCTTTTTTTGTTGTTGTCTTGGCGGTAAGCGAGCCTTTCGGCATCCCGTAATAAATGCGGATAGTGGTTGTAATACGAGTCAGCACAGAGTCATATAGCTCCACACGAGGTAGGAGAATATTACTACTGACTATACGGAGGCCGGTGCTCTCTCTCTCTCTAATGCCCTCCCTTGCCCATTACATCGGACGGGTATGGACGCCAATGACGGGTGTCAAAGGTACTATGCATCGATATGCCAATCAGCTAGTGCCTTGCATGTCGATAAGATGTGGGACCATGTTGCCTCTTCCTTAGAATGCCTTGCCACGGATGTTTAATGTGACGTGGGAGTCCCCGCGGCTGCAGCAAACGGCGATGGGGAATCGCAAAGTGCAAGTGGCCGTCTTACGTTGCTGTAAGCGTATACCCCATGTCCTTTTCTTTATGAGAAATTGATTGAATTATCTTTTATTTCTTTCGATTTCGATGAAATGCTTTCCCCCGTGCCTTTATAGCATTGTCGAGGTCAGTTTATCAGCATTAAGGTCAAAGGCTGTATACATTGCGATGCGCCGAGCGATTGTCAATAGAAGTATAGATACATGCTTTATCAGATCACCATTCTCGCCGAGGAAGATATCAAATGCCCATAATGAATTCCTTTAAAAAAAAGAGAAAAGAATGAAATTTAACGAGCGATGCTGCAACTGGAAAGACTTGGAAGCTAGACAAATGCAAATGAAATAAAAACGAGCACAGCGCCCTTGTCTCGATACTTCAAACATTGCGGGGCTGTCGGATTAAGGTTATGTAGGGACGTTCGTACACTATCATCTCGTAATGATCTCCTCATCATCAGATTTAGGTTCACTAATTGTTATTGATTTGTCGGTAGTCCGGATCCTTCGGCTTTATATGAGACTATGACAGACGGCATGCTGATACTTTAATCTGGCAAGATATCTTAATGCTGGCAAGATCTCGCTGACGCAAAACCGACTCATTGGCTTTCGGCATTCTCCTTCACATTCGATGAACTCGTTGTGACAAACTAATACATTGTAACTGACGTGAAGTCGAGAATGTTATCAGAGTAATATCATTGGTTGTCGATTGAAACCCATGAAGAGTTGTGTTATTTGCGATAAAAAACAAACCCACCAACAACACCACCAAAAAACAAAACAAAACAAAACAAAACAAAGTGAAACCATACACATTCCCATAGAAGTGCTTTTAGAAGTTCTTTATTGTCATAATTATCCTGAAATTATTAAACGCATGCAAGTGACTGAATGACTTGATTTTCCAGATTTCAAATTAATGGGCAATTATTGCTTTATAGTATAACTAGACTAGAAATGTCGTTATGGCGACTGGTGTGCTTCCGCTATAATGCATGGTTCTCATATAATAGGTCTATGCTGTAGTAGGTCTTGACAATGTTGAGATAAAAATTTCGTTTCATTGGCAAAAAAGAAAGAAAGAAGAAAACAGGCAGTACATATGCACTAAGTTTCATGAATATTCCTTGAGCCATTTCTTAGATATAAGTGAAATTTTAGCATTTTCAATTGACCTCGACCTTTGACCCAATGGTCTAAAATTTTCCTCAGAGAATCTTTATTGGGTAATACATAGGTTTCAGGGAAATGTCTTGTGCATTGCATATAAGTGGTAAATAATGAAAATTTGAGCCTTTGACCTTGACCTAGCTCTTTCACCTTGAGCATGTGCAACCAAACATTTCTATAGGCATAGGCACAATTTCATCCACTCATACATAACTATACACGCCAAGTTTCATTTGGATACCTGAAATGATTCTTATAAGTTACGCTGTCCGTAAGATTCTGGAAAACATAATGCCTCTGGCGACACTTCGTGGAGGAGGCATAAAAATACTCGGACAGCAATTTTCTAATGATGGGAATCCGTTCATAACTTTTTGTAAAAATAGTTATTTTGCACACAAGCGAACAAAAAAAAAAACAAAAAACAACAACAAACCAAAAACAACCAACGCCGGCAGAAACGTAACCTCCCTGACGGAGGCGATTAACCACTTTGAGGAAACAGTTTACTATGCCACGGCATTTTTGATAAATCTCTTGAAAAGAAAGGAATAATTTGTAGATCCTTTCTGCTTAAGCGTTTCTTCATACAGTGATATGACCATCATTATGTCTATAAATCTGTAAAGTTGTTTTTAGTTGAGCCATGTCAATATCATCGAAAGTGTCTGTAATGCAGAAATGATTTTATGATGGCCAGTAAGGACACAGTTGGAACAAGGCATCCAGACTGTTTCACGCAATAATACTGTCTTCGAAATGATAAGTTATGTTTGTCATACAGAATTAGATGAGAACACGAGTTTACCGCCGCAAAGCTATTTTGAGACTAAATTATAATGAAATGGGCTTCTTAAACAAACAAATCATCAGACCGACAGACACACAAACAAACAAACAAAAATCCGACTGGCGATGGTGATATGCCATGCGACTCTATAGGTATTATAAATACTTTAGCGAAATAAGCTACTTCTATTCTGGATCTTTTGGCTTTACCAGACAGCTAATGCCTTTAGTCATAATTACTCTCATGCAATACTCCCGTAACAAAAATTGCGGAAATCCATGGCCTTCCCATTGTCGGCTTCGGGTTCAGGCAAAATGAATAATATAACATCCACTGAACGCAAAACGGATTCTTATACGATGCAGTAGGATTACAAAAAAAAAAAAAAATAGAGAAAAAAGATCCATTGCTCCTGTCATTACTGTGTGTGGTTACTCTGCATAGACAATCATTCTGGAATTTGAATACAATGCTGATCTGCTGTAGATGAGAACATACTTGTCTCACTTTTCATGTCGGGGAAAATGAGCATGGCAAACCTCGGAAAAACATGGAAGACCTTCAGGGCTTGCTGCAGAGGTCTGTGTTCAAATGTTCTTGTCAATGGAAATACTCGTGTAAAAAATTTAAATCCCGTGATAGGCGAAGCCTATTCGGTCATGAGTAAAGCACATTGCGTCTTCATAAGAGAGGGAGAGAGAGCGGGAAGAAAATAAAAACAGCCAACAAAATCGGGGGGGGGGGGGGGGGGAGGAGGAATCCATCGGTTAAGCTATGAACTCAACAGCGCGGCTGTAACTGTTTCAGTCAAACTAGCGGTTTTGTGTAAATTTGAGCTGAGACAAAATGAACACAATTTTTTAATTTGTTATCTTGTTGATGAACAAATACAATCATTTGCATAAAAATGTGAGGTGTCAATTAAAACACAGCATGTAGGTCAACGGAAAAGTCATCTTTTGAACATTTTGTGCACCGCTATCAAAGGGTGATATGCTACATCATCATTATTATCGTTATCATTGTTATGATTACATGTACTATTATTAATACTATTCATCGTTCAAACATTATTGTAAGGAAAATGTGCTCAAAGCATACCATAAGGGATGTATTCACCATAAATTCGTCGATGAAAATGAAACTGTGTGGTAAATGTTTAAGCAGATACAAGGGATGCTCCACGTACACTGTAGCTGACAAACGGAAAATATTCTCGGAGGCAGAGCACCAGTTTCTGTATGGTCCTAATCACAGTGAGCTTTTATGGTTACATCGCAAAATTTTTATTTCATCTACGTTTCAATTGATTTAGTCTATAGATACGAGGAAGGAAAGTGATCTCAAGGCGCGTATATTTGCATGTTACCGTTAGACTGATAAGAAAGTTAATAATTACATATAAAAAGTGAAAATATGCAAAATTAAAACAAGCACTGATGACATTTTATGATACCGAAAGAAATGAAAGAAGAAACAGTATCAAGCATACGTACAATATGTCAAGTAAGCTGACTCATGTCAGCTATACTCAAGAGTAAAAAACAGCGGTTCTGTTGTGAATACACCAGAATTACGACCAAAAAAAAAAAAAAAAAAAAAACCCGACTGCCAAGAAGAACGAGAAATATTGAAGCTAATTATGCGTTTTTAATGTTTTTTTATTAGATGAATAATTATCGTTGGACACGTCATAAGATAATAACTTTTTAACTGTATTGACATTTTATTCATGTCTTGTTGTTTTGTTTCTTTTTTTTTTCTGCAAAAGATTGTTCCTGTCAAAATCTAAACCGTGCTTTACCAAGACTTGCTTTGACCTAGCTATGACTATCGCTTCCAGAAAGAATCTCATTCATTATGTTCAGAAAAAGAGTTATAGGCATGAAAACAGAGATTTTATCTCTAGGCATATGGACGGAAACCAAACCATATTACCGGGTAATTATTTATTCATCTAAACACTTGCTCTCTATCAAGAGGCTATTTCCATCGAATGAATATATATGAACAGGTTATAAACTACAGCGTAATTTGGGGATATCTTCAGGCACACCTTCAAGAGTTTCGTGGATATCTTAGAAAACTTGCGAGGTATTTCGAATCACAACATGATTAAAATACGGTATAGACAAGCTTGTCAGCACAGACTGGTTTTCTACCGATGCACGCTTAATACATGGTCGCCATACCTTTAGAATCGAGGTGTGTGTATGTTTTTTTTTTTTTTTTTCCTGGTAACCTAACACACTTGGCCCGAGGTCCGTCCGACACAGCCAGGAATCAATGTATGCAAACTTTATGGATCTGAAGTATTGATAAATTAACTTAACAGGAATAGGCTGACGAATATAAACTCCAGTTTATCAAATGCCCTTAGGGAAACTATATAAGCCATAAATTTGAATGCTCGTGGTTAGTAAGCTGGCCTACTCGTTTGAAATGCATTGGCTGCTAAAGTGAGATGAGTATAACAGACCTTCAAGAAAACCTTCGCAGAGAAACAGGGAAACCTTTGTCACTGGAATGAAGAGGGTGATCACCATCAGTCTCACAAGGGTCAAAGGCAAGAACAAAATATATGATGTCATATTTCAAAAGTGAAATGTGGAGTGAAGAAGTCACATCCGCCGGTGTAGTAAACAAACATTCATCATCCTGTTTGCATCTTGTTCTTGGACCTGACATGTGATTTACTACTCCAGCGGCACGGAAGGAATACCAGAAGGTAGAAAAAAAGAAGAAGAAGAAGAAGAAGGAATAAACAAACGTACACTATACACAACGCTCAAATTTCGGCCATGAATTATGCTGCCATGGGACGGGACGAGTGCTCGCATAGCGCTACGCATGGGATGCACTCCATGTCTGATGACGCATACAAGGTGCCTTAATAATCCTGTGTCATCGCCGGCCCTCCTTGGTATATCAGTGCCTGATGTGAACATTAATGACTGCATGCACTGCGCAGTCAGGCAAGTTGTCGGAGGCGGTAACACGCTATAATGAAGGTAATCCGATAAGACTGGCGTAGCTGGAGTGAAATATGGCCATACTGAGTGTGATAATATTATGGTCGAAATGAAAGAGGCAATACCAGAGACGTTGTACTAATTGAACGCTTTTGCTCAGGACACGCGGTTTCTTGTTTTTGTTGTTCTTCCCCACTTGATACGACGATTGAAGAACTACTTGTCTCAACATTGAAAACCTAGTACTCCTTATTTTTCTCTCAAACATTTATAGGTCACGTGACCGTTTATACTTCAGTGTTATGATATTTCTTGAGCAGGACTCGGATTAAAGTCATAATACAGCGCAAGGTCGAGGAAGGATTATGGGCATGTCACGGATTAGCCATGGATTCAACGGATATCGCTTCGCAGAGAAATAATGCGCCTGAACTCGATTACCAGCTAAAGATGGGTGTACCGATAACAAAACGAGGGTGCATGGCGAAACTTCCACGTCGAGCATGCAGAGCTTTACATATTATAGCAATGATGAGGAAAACAGCACGCACTCTAATGAAGGAAGAGTCATCTTTATTGTAGGAGCTCACAATTCGTATTCATCGCGGCTCTGAGCGGGAAAATGATTCTCCATATATACCGATTTAAATGAAGATGCAGGTATAAAATATTAAAAAATTCGGCTATCCATAATAAATGGGGATCAGACGTAATTACTGAAAAACGGGACGACTGAGAATACCAAAACCAGCGACATTTCATTTCATCAGATTTCATGTAAATATTGTATTCAACAAAACAACATATTGAGAATATATCAATATTAGAACCATGCAAACAATGACAAAGTAAATGACAGAGTAATATTGGCGTATGAAAGGAAACAAGAAATATTACAGGGTCTTCGACTCTAGCTGTTTGCTTGTTTTTTCTAATTTAATTATTGTAGTTTTTCTCGAAATAATCAATGCAACATTGTAAAACATAAGATTATCTAATGATGTTATATAGATGATGACTGGCGGGGAGGGAACATACCGAATGTTCCACCCGAAGGGTTTGTTATGCTATTGAGGTAGACTTATAGCCTCCCGAAATAGCATTTCAAACCCTGAGGGTGGAACGTTTGGTACATGTTCCCGAAAACAAAAGTCATCATCTGTTATATCATATGGGTTAGTCAAATACGTCAAATACGTCAACGTCAACCACCAGCACAACGCACTCGATCGCTCGCGCAGAGCCAAATTCACTGTGCGCGGGTCCTTCTGTCATTTGTTACGTGAAAATGTTTTCCCATGGGCGAACATAACGAATGTTCCTCCATCACGTGACTGTCTTTAGCCAATCACTAACCGGTATTTGACTAACCCATTTGATATAATCAACTAAAGACTGGAATGATGACAGATGAAGATAATAGAAAGCAATTTACGTCGACATTGTGGGTAAAAGCAGGCTTGTTTGACTGCAAGTCCTGTTGAATAAATGATGTAATACGGGGAAAGATGAAGAGCGACTGAGAGAGAAAAAATAAAACGAAACAAAATCAGCTAACAATGGAAGAGCTAGCAGCTATTAAACCATCAGAGTATAATGTTCCGCAAGTTACATAATACATGCACATTAAAATAATGAAGCAATCACATTCCCTCTACGTTGGCAAATTAATTAAAGCGCACGTGCAAGCCAAAGCTCTACCAATGGTACTCGTGTTTCATGACCGATACACGCCACTTTACATTCACGTCTAATGGAAACGATATTGCATAAATACTGTAATATAGCATTAACGATTAACAGAAAGTACATTTTGAAAAACCAGCCCCAACTTTGGCTTCGTCTTCCTCATTGCATTTGCCGAAACATTATGTTCGTGTCTGCTCGATTTATTGAGTTACTGCCAAGTCGGGCCATTTGAAAATACAGCTATGATCTTTGACCTTGTCCTTTCACACACTAAACCTTCTCGAATCTAGAATTTTGGTTACACAGCCGTACACACCACACGTACAGCGTAAATAGTGCAACTCATATACTATGTATACTTTATCAAGAGGATGGACTTCATGGTACCTTTCCATTCCATTTAATAGACTTGTTATTCAATTATTCTTACCGAGAAATCTGGAATATGCCAATCATAGTATCAACTTCGTCTTTTGTCGATCACTTTCAAACAAAGTCTATTCAATTTAGTGATTTGTCACACATTTTTCGTCATTTACAATTCAAATTCGTTCGTCACACTTGCAGCACACAAAACAGCAAAAGCAATTTTGTCTTTTAGCGATCATTTTAGTCAAATTTTCCTTCAAATTCGTCTTATACCTTTTTTGTTGTGATTTCTTGGTTACGAAGTTAAGTTTTCCTGCAACGGTTGATTTTTTTTCCACATTTAGCATGTTTAGGAGTAAAATATCCACATTTAGCATGTCTAGGAGTAAAATATACACACGTGTACCCCACCTCCCATCACAAAATATATGATACACAAATACACAAAAACACATCTTAATCAGAGTATACACACGGAGACAGACATGTACAGTTACACAAACGTAAACAGTCATCTACAATTTCCAAGCACATGTGATTGAAGACATTTTTTTTTTTTTTGGGGGGGGGGGGGTATAGAGTTAAGCCCGTTTTAACGTTGAAAAAATAAAAGGCATAAGCTCCGTTTTAGTTTTGCGTGTTTGTAATGTGTGCGCATGTGTGTGTGCGTGTGTGTGTGTGTATGCGTTTTTAGTGTATGGAGGCGGGGTACACGTGCGTTTATGTTACTCCGGAATGTGGATAAGTGAACGGGTGCAGGAAAAAGGAAATAACCAAGAAATCACAACAGAAAAGATATAGAAGAAAGAAAGATATATGAAGATGAGTATATATATATATATATATATATATATATATATATATATATATATATATATGTTATATGCATATATATGTTATCATTACCATTGTATTTTTTTATTTGTCATTATCAATCACGCTTTAATTCCTCGACTCGAATTAACGATTCCCCCGCTGACAGTTAAGAGTTGCTGCTATTATCATTATTAATTCTTCAAACAATAATTCAGACGGTCCCTGCATTATAATCAATACTTCGGTCGATTAACAGGAAAAATCGATTGTATTATAGATACAAATTGGAAAAAAATGAGCGATCAAAACATAAATACACTTCATATGAAAATACTCTAACTATGATTTTACGTTCTGAAATGAAAAGATATTATTTTAAGCAATTGCAAAGATACAAGTTTGATATGAAAAATACTTGGAATGTGTTAAAGCAAGCTATGAATGTTTCGAGTAAAAAATCTTTTATTGACATTATTAAGTTGAATGATGAAACCATTAGTGACCCTGTTCACATTGCAAATGCTTTTAATTCTTATTTTTCAAAGATAGGTGAAAATTACGCCCAAAGTATTCCTGCGTCAGAGCATCATTTTACTGAACATTTAGGCCAGCGTAATTCCAATTCTTTTTATTTTACTCTAATAGACATGAGATTATTGATATTGTATCTTCTTTTAAGAACAAGAGGAGTTCTGGGTATGATGATATAGATAATTTTATTTTTAAAGGTGTTATATCTTCAGTTGCTGATCCACTTGTTCACATTTTCAATTTGTCAATTTCTAACGGTGTGTTTCCAGATAAGATGAAACTGGCCAAAGTAATTCCATTATTTAAGAAGGGTGATAAATTCGATGTCAGTAATTTATCGTCCAATTTCATTATTATCATCGTTGTCCAAAATGTTAGAGAAACTCATTTATAAGAGAACCATTAGTTTTTTTGAAGTTGCATAATATTCTTACTTATTCCCAACTCGGTTTTCGAGAGAAGCATAGTACAACTCATGCTCTTTCATATTTCATTGATAAAGTAGCTCACGCAATTGATAATCACTCTCATTTAATTAGTATTTTCTTGGCCTTCTCCAAAGCCTTCGACACTGTTGATCACGATATTCTACTCCACAAGTTATCACATTATGGAATACGTGGGAAGGCCTTGGAGTGGTTCAAGAGTTACTCGGAAAATAGAAGACAGTTTGTTACAATCAAAGACAATTATTCAGTAACAAGAGACGTAAATTGTGGTGTTCCGCAGGGAAGTTCATTAGGGCCACTATTATTTATTGTTTATATTAATGATTTTTGTCAGGCATCTTTCTTTCATCCATTTTGCTAACGATACCAATGTATTTTTTTTTTTTTGCCCACAATGATGCTAATTTTCTTGTTCAAAAAGTTAATTCTGAATTACAAAAAGTGAGTGATTGGGTAAGAGCCAATAAATTATACTTGAATGCCCCCAAAACGAAATATATGATTTTCAGTAATACTGTTGATACTCTGAGTACAGCTATAGTTTTGAATGATATTCAGTTAGAAAGAGTTTCACATTTTAAATTCCTTGGAATTATTGTTGACGACAAACTTTCCCGGAAGTTACATATTGATTATATATCCAACACAATCTCGCGTAATATAGGCGTTATATAAATAGAATGAATTTGTATATTCCACAAAAATCATTACTTATGTTATATTCCTCATTGATATTGCCTTATCTTAATTATGGTGTTTTAGTATAGGGTAACACTCATCAGAATCTACTGGATAGTGTCCCTTCTACAAAAGAAAGCTCTCCGTGTCATCTGTTATCCTTCTATACCCTCCCACTCAAACTTGTTATTTTCCTCCAATAAGCTATTAAAAATTAAAGATCTGTTTTTATATAATTTGGGGCAATTTATGTACATGTACAGCAACAACTCACTCCCGTCCATTTTCGCTTCTATGTTTCAAAAAAATCAAGCAGTCCATGAGTATCCAACTCGACGCTCCAATGATTTTCATTTACCTCTTTTACGAACGACGTTTGCTAAGAACACACTTATTTACACTGGCCCAATTTACTGGAATTCCCTGAATGATTATATAAGAACTGCCCCCTCCATATATTCATTTAAAAGAAGATTAAAGTTTTCTTTATTGCAATTTTATGATCCCACAGAATTGAATTAGCCTGTTGGCTTATTTCAATTCCTTTTCGAAGAACTTGGATTACAAATAATATACTGTCACGTATTTTCTCGTCCCTCTTGTCCTGAGACACTTACAGAGTAGATTTCATTTCATTTATATTATTTCTGCATCTATTTCTCTATACTTTTCTATATTTCCGTATCATTTTCACGCATCCCATCATTCTTTTTCAATGAATTCTGTCGAGGATCACTGGATCTGTTTTGCCTTTCTGTCCCTTGTATTGTCTTCCTGTTATGTTAGTCTTGTCTCGTTCTGTCTTGTCTATGAGTCCCCCTTTATTAGTTTCGTCGTCCAAGTCTCGTTTTATGTTTATTCGCCTGAGTATGTGTGTCTGTTTAATACTCTATCTTATAGTGGGCTTCCAGACTTTTTTTTTCTGACTTTATTCCCAGTCTTTCTTCCTCTTTTTGCATCAGTTCAATTTCTTTTGACATTCTGTACTTGAGGGGCCCACATTCTACAAGCATTGTCTTTTTAGTGGGTCCCTCCATTTTTCGATGTTTTACGTTTTATATCGTCTTTACCACTTCAGTCAATTTTCATTACAACGTATTTCTTATCCCAAGGTTCCTCGATTATATTTTTCACAATTTACTTTGTTTTGACTATGCAACCTTATTCTCTGTTACCAAAGAAAGTGAAATGTTTATGTTCTTTTCGAAAAATGAAATAAAGCATGAATTGAATTGAATTGAATTGAATTAGATATCCAGTTTGTTTTTGTGGCTATGTTTGCTATCATTTCTCGTAGTTTCTTATTTAGTCAGATCCCAATAATAGTGTATAAACAGATTCATTATATTTCCAGCCCATAATATTAAATGGTTACGCGACGAGCAATAGACTTCCTCCTATCATGCCTATCTTAATACCTAACCCCGGAAGTCGAGGTATACACACACACGCACTGGCTGGTCGCTCCCCTCGGGCAAATCTTGGACAAAGCTTCAGGGCTGTCACAGATAATCTCCGTGAAGGATGTACAACTTTACAAAATTCGTGTATGTTGCGGCATTGGCTTATAATGACTGTGTCATAATTACATGTATTAGTAAGACAGGTGAAGTGTTGAAAGCAGGGGTAGGTACATCGCACTGTATTTTAACGCATACATACATCCATATATACATACACACACACAAACGCACTTCCTAAAACACGTTTACACACACGCATTTTGTACACAACACACGGTCTGCATCTTATGCCACGGTTCACTCTATCACCGGGCTTGGGAATACACCGCGGGAGGTAAATTTGGCGTGGGAGCGACGGCCGCCGCATTATGATGGCGTTGCATCTCAAAAGCACTCGCTCGCAACATCGACATCCCATACAGATGAGAGGAGGGCCATTCCTCCAAGGAGTGGTATCTTCACACTATGCGACATATAATCTTAACTTATTTATTATTCTACCCTCATTATGACTTTCATCTCGCCTTATATCGTGTTATTGTCAAGCATACCTGCGTAAAAAATCATATTCTTTTAGCAAATAATTCATAATAATTTATAATTCTTTTAGTGTCTAAAGTATACCAAATTATTCCTCATCATTATGCTGGTGACACCGTTTCACTTTCATAAGAGTTTTGTCCCCATAGCTACATCCTTTAGTTTGAATTTGAATCGCAGATCTGTCACTTCAATGACCTGATGAATGGCGATGTTAGCGACCAATGTCCAAGAAGCATTGCACAATATCATTGTAAAGGTTCCTTCAACGTTGAAGACAGAACACAATATTTGTTCGCCGTAACAGTTCTGAGGAAACCTAGCGAAGTCAATATCACTAAATAATGCAGGTCATGAAGACTCTCTTACAAAGTATTCAGAGCAATCATGAAGACGCATCAATCGATTTCACTGTAGACGGAAAAGAAATGAAACAAGAACAGACTTTGTTCTATCTTTCACGCAATTAATGCAGCTATATCAGCAGGAAGATCCTGATAGCAAAAGCCCCTTAAGCCTTACATCGACGACGACGACGACAACAACGACAACAACAAAAATCATCATCAACTACAACAACAACAACAACAAACCCAAGACAAGACAGTCCGTTACGAAAATTCAGCAGGGGCGTGTGTTCTTTAGCGAAGAGAAGCAATTTGATGAGGTGGTCATCTTGTAATACACGGCTAGAATGAAGAAGAGAAAGGGAGGGGGAAGACTCACAAAAGATGCTTATTTGAAGTTAAGTGTATTCATACCTTTTTGCCAATAAATATATTTCATTTACTAGTACAACATCTCAATTTGGGCTCTTACAATCTTTACGTCAGAAAAAGTTACTCATTCACGATTTTTGCTTTAATGAGTAACTATCTGAACGAAGTAACCGTGTAGATTCCCCCCCCCTTTTTTTTATATACTGCTGGTCATGCTGGTGCTGCTGTAATGTATCAAAACTTTGGGAAACATCTCTGCAGACATTAAAGAATTTAAAAAAAAATATAATCACCATGATGTTCTAAAATGCACTAAATTTTGAACATATTCCAGTCTCCGCGAAATAACAAACAACCATTTCACCCTCTTCACATGAAATTCCTTCGCTTGTTACATTCACATGGGTTGCTATTTTGTCAAATACCCACACGAGCAAATGCAATGTCACGATTGGTGTTTCTAAGGATGCTGACTGAGTAGCAAAATAACATCAAATTGTTAATAGAAATGTCACTGTTAAACGTGATTAATGCTCCAAATCAATATCGATATAAACATACTTTCCGCTACCTTACAAATTTATTCTACACAACTTTGCTATTCGTCAAATACCCTAAATGCGCAAATTGTAATATCAACGCATTTCCACTAGTCGTAAAATAACGCATTTCTACTAGTCGTAAACTGTCCTGCACAACTTTGCGTGCCAAATTTCTTCTTATTTTCGTAAAAACTGGTGAGGAATTTCAATATGCGAGGTTTTCATTTTTCCTGATTTGGGGCCTGCTGTTACTGTGGCAACGCACTTTCCGGTTCTCTTGAAAAATGTGTCTTGCGCAACTTTACATACAAGCTTAAAGGTCCAGTTTACCTTTGGGAGCAGTGATTTGAAAAATGTTCAAGATATCGCCTTTCATGCATTTATGTGTAGGTCTGTTGTACCACAAAACACCCTCCCTTATACAATTTTTGCAATAAAGCCTAAAATATAACCTGATGTCAGTATTTTTCTCAATAAACCGTAACTGTAGACGGTACAGTCTAGAAACATTTTTATTATAACTATTGCTCACATTTTGTATATTTAACAATACTCACCATCGATTTTACTGATTCAAATTTGCGCAGTGGCTGTTTCTATCTGTTACTCACATTTTAGAACTATTTTAAACCACTAATGCTGGGTTTTTGTTTCATCTGCAAATGGTAAATTATGCCTTTAACACGTGTTCAAAATTTCATTTGAATTGCTTGAAAACTGGAGAAGTCAAAGACCGACCGCCCGACCAATATAACCCCACGCTGATAAACCTATATGTCCCCTTCAAACTTCGTTGGGCGGGGGCATGCATAATGCACTATATAACTGCGTCATTTTCAGAGTTATGTGTTGATGGGAACAGGGAGGTGAGCCTCACCTCCCTGATGGGAAGAAGGGAATGGGATAGGGGGAGGGGATCTGAAACTGAAGTATAGGATGTTTACGCAATGACTAAAACGGGTGTATATTACCTTACTTAAATAATTCATGGTCAACAAAGAGAACATTCATGAAAATAGTGCATAAACAAATCATTTTCACCAGATTTGTCAGAAACATACCGATTTCATTTCGTCTTTATGATAGTTTGTTTGTCATTTTCTCGTTTTTCCCGTACACACCTCATTCATTTTTGATCAATGTAGGCCTAGCTTACGAGCTGATTCAATGGCCGGGTGACGGGCCGTAGATAATCCTTTTAGATCTCCAGCGAGAGCAGAGCTAGTAGACTTTAGTATGCACATCCACGATTAGAGTATAATGTAGCCATGGCACTGCAACTATTTTGGCGGTGTTGCGGGGATCCCCAGGGAATACGGCGAGGCGTAATGTTGTCTTCATAATACAAGGTCATCGCTAATTTTGTTGGGAAATGATCCTCTGAATCATTACCTTTGATCAGTCCTAATCAAAGCCTGTCAAACTTCATAAGCTGTTGCACGTTTGAAATAACAGATTGAGTTGTGTTTTATTATGCCTATGAGCTACTGAGTAGCCATTTGCATCCCTGAACCTAAGTTATTGTTTACCATTTCGATCAGTGATTTTAAAAAAGTGTTCAAGTTATCACATTTGATGCATATGTGTTGATCAGGTTGTACCATAAAACATCCTGCCATATGAAAATTTCGCAATAAATTCTGAAATACAGGGAGATATCACTATTTTTTTCTCAGTAAACCTCAACTGTAGACGGTTTAGTCTGGAAACAATTTTATCATAACTTTTGTTCACATTTAGTATATTTAAGAGTACTTAACTTTGATTACACTGATTAAAATTGTTACATTGATTGTTTCTATCCTCAACTCACATTAGAGCTATTTTGAAGCATTAAAGCTGGGTTTTTGTTTCATCTGCAAATGGTAAATAATGACTTTAATGCCCTAACACTATATAGTGTTTGATTTCGTGTGGCAAATAAGTTTTCTGCAAGAGATCCACATAATATCACAAGAATCGATTGTCAGTTAGCTAATTCACTTAAAAAATAATAATTATGTCTTTGTAAGAACAAAATTAAGAATTGTATCATGAGAATAATTATTGTATCATACGTGATTCATAATATTTGCCCAATGCTGTCAACATAATGACGTGTCCAGAAGACCATTATACAGGAATATTTTACAGTCGGAAAATGAATAATTGAAATTTGAATCTAAATTGAACCGAAATGATTAATTCAGGATATGGACGTGATAGGGATGATTTATAACTACTGTTGTCGCCTTGATGTATTATATGTATCGATTACTAGTAGCTGTCGCACATCGTTGTATAGTCTAGGTGCCAAAGTCAGAATTTGGGCCTAACCTGTTTTACCGTCCGCCCAATACTTTTTGATGAATGGTTTTCCCCTATTTCGAAAGTGCTGAATCCCAATCTGGATTATGCAACTCGTGCATCCTTGAGGGTTTTGAGATATTCAAAATGGCCGCCAAAATGAGAAATTCCAATATTCCCTTAAATATGGTGAAAAATCGGACACAAAATTTAAGTTTAACCGCATTTTGAGGGTACGGAATCCGAATCTTGGTGATGCAAGTTTTGCATTCTCGAGGATTCTGAGATATTCAAAATGGCCGCCAAAAATTTAATTCCTGTATTATGTCCTTTTAGATGATGAAAAGTTGGAAAGATTTGATGGTTTTATCCTATATTTCGAGGGTGCTGAATGCGAATATGGCTGCGGCAACTTTTGTATCCCTGAGCGTTTTGAGATATTTAAAATGACCGCCAAAAATGGACACTCAAGCATTTCCGCGGTTTACGAATTGTACAAACTTGAGACGAAATTCATGGGCTGCTGGTTGATGCAACACTTGTTTCAATGAGGATTTTTTAATACATATTCAAGATGGCCGCCCCAAAAAATTGAAATCAATTTTAATTCAAGTATTTCCTTACAAAATAAAAATGGTGAATAAACACGAAAATGATGGTGTTACCCTTTATGAGGGTGCTGATTCCGAATATGATTGATGCAACTCTTGAATCTTTGAGGGTTTTGAAATATTCAAGATTTTTGATGTCCATTTTGGCGGCCGTCTGGAATATCTCAAAAACGTTGAATCAACCAGATTCGGATTCAGACACTCTCGAAATAAGATAAAAACATCCATTATTTCCAATTCATTCACATTTTCTCGGGAAATACCTATATCAAAACTTTAATTTTGGCGGCCGTTTTGGATATCTTAAAAAACGAAAGGGATGCAAGAGTTGCTTCATCAAGATTCGGCTTCAGCACCTCCAAAATAGGTTAAAACCATCAAATTGTTCAAAAATTTTTGCCGTTAATAGGAAAACACGTGCAAATTTCAATTTTTGGTGACCATCTTGAATACTGCATGCAAAAGTTGCATCATCCAGATTCGGATTCGCCACCCTTTAAAGAAGATAAAACTTCATTTCTGTTTCCAATTTTTCGCTATGTTATATGGAAACATACGAATTTCAGATTTTGGCGGTCATTTTGGCAGCCATTTTGAATATCTCAAAACCCTCAAGGATGCAAGAGTTGGATCATCCAGATTCGAACTCAGCACCCTCAAAATAGAGTAAAACTAAAACAACAACACCAACAAAAACGGGCAGACGGTAAAACAAGGTTCAGCCTCTGGCACCCAAACTATTATTTCTTATTTATTTATTTATTTATTTATTTATTTATTTATCTATTTATTTATTTATTTATTTATTACCATTACATTTTTTTGGGTGCTTGGCATCGTAGGCTATTTGTGTTGTTGTGTTCTAAAGAAACAAGAGAGAGAGAGAAAAAAAATGGGGCCCTATAAAACATAATTTGCGTCAGGACAATACTGACATGAATCAAATATAATAAATCTTAAAGATACCAAAACATGAATATTAGATATATACAAATGTCTCTACGAGGGAGCTCATAAAGTTTCCACGAGAGAGCTCATATTGGAAGTCTCCGCAAGGGAGCTCATAAATTCTCCGCAAGGGAGCTCATAAATTCTCCACGTGGGAACTTATATTGGAAGTCTCCGCAAGGCTACATTATGTGCCCTTCCACTGGAGTGATGAAACAAGGATGTGATATGTTTACCAAAGAAACACAGAGAGGAGAGTGTTCTTCTTGACGCGGCCAGTCAGCAAGGAAAGATATTGAGAGTGAAAGACAGATGTTACGAAACGACAAGTAGACGACGCTTCAACTACAGCAATAACAACAAAATAACGACAATAAGAACGACAACAACAAAACAGGAGGAAAGCAGCAACAAAGTCAGTAAACACCTACCTCTCTCTAACACACATACTCTCAAAAGATCCATCCTGGTATGAACTAGGAGGCCATTATTCTTTTCTGTTTTGTTTTTGTTTTTGTTTTTGTTTTTGTTTTTGTTTTCAACAGAATGCCGACGCTCTTGGAGCAGCTATTTAATCCCAACAGAAGTTAAGCAACGAAACAACCACTTCACGAGCACTGTTTAATATTCTCGCTGCATATAGTTGTTGTCACCAAACATGAAGCGTTACAAGCAGCCAAG
Source organism: Diadema setosum (assembly GCF_964275005.1). Taxonomy (NCBI): domain Eukaryota; kingdom Metazoa; phylum Echinodermata; class Echinoidea; order Diadematoida; family Diadematidae; genus Diadema; species Diadema setosum. The sequence goes on along the minus strand of NC_092688.1, from coordinate 26,066,662 downwards.
GAAGTTGTGTAACTGCAATATTGCATGATGAGCCACTCATAGTTTTTCGATTACTCGTGTATGTCTGTTCTATCATCGCGTTCTTCTCTTTGGAACGCTTGATTCTCGCCGACAAAAGTATGGCTCATTTTGAAAAATAACTACATCGTGCTTGAGTGCCTCTGAGGCTTTCGTGCTAACCACTTCAGACGAGTGGTAGATTTGATTTTCATCGGGCAGTGCCGTCGCAAGTTTCTGGGTGTTTCTACATTTTGTCACTCCTACGTGTACTGAAATTGAGGTTACGTGACTCGAGTAACAAACACAAGTTTGTTTATTTTTTTTCCATACTGCAAATATACATGTGTGCCTCCCCAGGGTTCACTTTGTATTCGAGACTTTTCGTAGTTCTCGAGCGAGTGCACGTGAACATGCTTGTGATGTAAATTTGTGCGTGTGTGTGTATGTGTGTATGTGTCTGCGTGTACGTGGTGTGTGCGTCTCTCTCTCTAAATTTATAGTCGTGCGTTTGTTTGTTTTTTCATCTGCACAGCACGAGCAACATCATACTTAGAATATCCTTAACGCATGTGATTTACGATCTCAATTTCAGTAGTGTCTCTGGGCCCGTCTAGCTCGTGTTGTTGTCGGGTTTTTTTTTTTTTTCATTTGGCTAATCTAATACGCTACTCTAATGCATAAGGAATGTATAAAAAACGCTGCGTCTGGGAATCTTCCCTCTTCCTCTGCATTCGAAAGCGTCCCTAGTGTAATATAAGCATGCAAACATTCGCAGCCACGCACCACATACACCGTTATGGGTAATAAAGTGTGTCCGTGGGACTGTACATCAAATAAGCTATAGATTTGCAACTTTCTAGTATGACTATGTCTTACCGTTCGTTTTTTATCTTTATTTATTCATACACCCATTATTAGCATATCAATAACGTTGTTATTAATTCATTATACAACATAGTATATAAAGACTCTTGCGATCCGTTTTGCCAACTGCTCATTACGTGAAATTACCTAAAAATCATTGAAGGAAGATATTTATGTGGTGTAATGATCGGCGGAGAGACATAGCACGTGACTGGTGGTGTACTTTGCCTAAATGCCAAAGTTTATTTTCAACTGTTATGTTAGCGTAATACACGTCATGACGATCACTAACAACCGCTCATCAGCATTCGGCTACGTTTCTTGTGATTTGCAATTTCATTTTTTTTCTTCTATCGTTTCTGTCTGCGCTTCAGTTGGCTTGAAGCTGATCCTCGGCTGGAATCTTGCAAAAATGGCTTCCGCAGAGTTTAGATCATGTCATCATGTTATAAAACAAATAATGCGGTTTTTGGGCATTTTGTTCGGGCATTAGTAAAATATTGTCCACCCTCCGTAATTTTTGACGGTCAGAAACACTTGGCTCCCCCCCCCCCCCCGTGTGTTTCCGACTGTTCCAAAGTTACGATCGGGATGATAATTGTCAAATATAAATGACCCTCTGCAATGTTCATTTTGTATACCACTGCACGCTGTCGCTGCTTCTGTTTTGACGAGCAATTTTAACATTATCCCTTCACATTTGCTCACATGATATACGGCTCTAAATCAACTCGTAGTTTTGCACCATCGCTATCCTGAAGTCAAAATATATAATTATTATACTTTTTGCAGTGCGCACTCATTTCATTTACTATTTTTCAATCGATCGTTTTCTCGTGTAACAACTGCGAATACCATAATACAATAATTTGAAGAAAAAAAAATGGTTGCCGTTTTTATATTGTATTCGGGAATCTGTGTGGTTCACATTCGTTGACGTTCGAAGCATGTAAGTATAAAACAAAATAATTAATAGTGAATAATCCTTATTTCTGCAATGGAATAGAATTTCTCTTTCTGTGAGATACGGGATACTAGTACATATTTCACTCGGCTTCGCGTCATTGAATAGAGCGTCTCATCTTTCACCTCGTGCGAAATCTCGTATCGTCGCACCATTCGTGGTGACCATTAACTCTTTGTATACAATTATCAAATAGCACGATACTCCCAACGGGCGTCAACCTCGTTAGAATGATAAAAGGTCTTGGGACCTTTCGAGATTTTTATTTGCAACTAAAAAAAGGACAAAAAGAAAAAGAGAGGAAACTTCACAAAAACTGTTTGTTGATTCACTGTATGGCTACGAATCAAAAGCAACGTATATAGTACTATTGCATTTCAAGGATTTCCTGGGGTATTCCAGGAGAGGTAATATTGCATTTCCAGGATTTCCTGGAGTATTCCAGGAAAACCACGTATTAACGGCCTATCTTGACATGTCTTTTACGATACATGCGAGCTACGGCACTGCCCGAATACAGCGTCTTGCCGTAATTGCCTTGGGAGTGGGAGAGTCAACACCTTGCGAAGATTTCCCTATAGAGTCAACTGCAAGCCCTGTATTTCTTATCATACACCAAAGGTGCGTTTTTAACAAGTTTTCGCTTTCTGTGCCTTGTAACCTTTACGTCACAGTGATGTGATGAGGTGATAATGAAGAGTATATTCTTCAGCGTCCCTAACTTTCACGGTCTAATATTCTTCGTACAATACCTTAACACACCGGTATCCTCGGAGCGCCTCTTCTTTTTTTTCGCAGTCATTTACATGCCAAGGAATCCAATAGTACACACATGTCATTTACATCATAACAGTGTAATGATAATGTATACTGTATACATTATAACATCTACAAGGCCTGTATAATAATTATGGCATTTTATACAGGAACAGATACATACAATGTGCACCTAAGTAGTGTGAGTAATTTTGTGAATACAATAATAGTAATGATTATGATGATGATGGTAATGGTGATAATAAAAACAAGGAAAAGTAGAAATTACGCGGTGCGTAATATATGTCCCCGCCGGAAGTAGCATTTAGTAGCAAAATGTACAATATAGGTAAAAAGATGAAGGTCAAAGGTCAAAGAAGTCAAAGGTCAAAATTCTATGTAGAAGTTTTGAAGCCCTCACCTAGTGCCATCACATAAAGCAAACGGAATCGAAATTGGGTTAGAAATGGCGAAGGAGTAGCATTTTGTAGCCAATGTACAATATAGGTAAAAAAAAACAAGGTCAAAGGTCAAACAAGTCAAAGGTCAAAATTCTGTGTAGAAGTTTTGAAGCCCTCACCTAGTGCCATCACTTAAAGCAAACGGAATTGAAATCGGGTTACAAATGGCAAAGGAGTAGCATTTTGTAGCAAAATGTACAATATAGGTCAAAAATCAAGGTCAAAGGTCAAAGAAGTCAAAGGTCAAAATTCTGTGTAGAAGTTTTGAAGCCCTCACCTAGTGCCATCATATAAAGCAAACGGAATCAAAATCGGGTTAGAAATGGCGAAGGAGTAGCATTTTGTAGGCAATGTACAATATAGGTCAAAAATCAAGGTCAAAGGTCAAAGAAGTCAAAGGTCAAAGTTCTGTGTAGAAGTTTTGAAGCCCTCACCTAGTGCCATCACTTAAAGCAAACGGAATTGAAATCGGGTTACAAATGGCGAAGGAGTAGCATTTTGAAGCAAAATGTACAATATAGGTCAAAAATCAAGGTCAAAGGTCAAAGAAGTCACAGGTCGAAATTCTGTGTAGAAATTTTGAAGCCCTCACCTAGTGCCATCATATAAAGCACACGGAATCAAAATCGGGTAAGAAATGGCGAAGGAGTAGCATTTTGAAGCAAAATGTACAATATAGGTCAAAGGTCAAGGTCAAAGGTCACAATTGAAATTCTGTGTAGAAGTTTCAAAGCTCCCATGTAGTGCTATCATATAAAGCAAACAGAATCAAAATCGGGTTAGAAATGGCGAAGGAGTAGCATTTTGAACATTTTGATCACACACGGACGCACACACGGACGGACGCACGGACGGACGCACGGACGGACGCACGGACGGACGCACGGACGGACACACACACGTACGGAGCCCGTTTCATAGTCCCCTGCTCGAACTCGTTCGGCGGGGACAATAATGGTAACAATAATAACAATAATAATAATAATAACGATAATGATAATGATGATAATAATGATAATAATAATAATAATAATAATAATAATAATAATAATGAAAATACATTCATATAGCACTTAATACGGGCTTTTCTAAGAGTATACAATGTATTTGATGCAGAACAGAAAAGTTGAATTAAATGGTAAGTATAGCATGGAGCTCAAGCTCCTGAACATGACATGACATAGGCCTATCTGTGACAACGGAATAGCTGTGACATGCACCAATGGACGTCGCTGTAAATGCATTAGCCCGTATAATGAACTTTTGGGCCTCGGCCCTTCGCAAGATCTAAAGCATATCGCAACGACAATAAGTAAAAAAAAAAAAAAAAAAATACTGTACGTTTCATGAAAGTTTGACAGCCAGTGACAGTATACAGTTGGAGAGAGAGAGAGAGAGAGAGAGAGCGAGCACATTTCAGGCACATACGTATACAGACATAGTCTCTTTCGTATGAAATTTGAGTATGAATTTACATATCATAATTATAGGGCCTAAATGTTTCTCTCTTTTTCTCTCCCTACCCCCTCTCTCTCCACATACTTTTATACATAAACGCATATCGATGTATATTAATACACGTCATTCTTTTTCAACCCTTTATCAATACTCGCAACATTTCTGGGTGGGCACTGTCACCATCTTGTAGAGAGCTGACATAGAAATATTAATTTAATGCTTTGTCTAATTCTTGTGCAGAGGGTAACATTAAGGTTAAAAGAAGCTTTTATAAAAAAATATTTTCATTATCATTGCCATCTCCGCATAACCAAAACAGGAGTTCAACAAATTATCGGCGAAGGAGTTGTTTTGTACAAATTTTTGTTTATTTGTTTGTATGTTTTTTTTAATTATTTTTTAAGGGGCCTTATGCGTGCTGCGGATTTCCTACGGCCGCATCGATGTACGGCCTTTTGTGGACGGGCCATTGTTTCGCTAAGACGTCTGTGCGAAATCATTTTCTTTCAAAAGACGTCCTAGTCAAGCTTTTCATAGCTTATGACGATCCACACAAAATGTATAATAACATGTTTCATGTACAAACTATGTACATATTTGCGAATAATGTATGTATAGGTCCTATGCATTTTGCGAATAAATCAAAATCAAAATCAAAATCAAAAGCCCGCTGATCAACTCTTTCCCATTTTTGCTGCGCGGCGTTTTTGAAAGTGCCGACCAGAACCAGAAACCGTGTTTCGTATACATCCACGTCAATGTAGAGTCATCCGCGTTACCCTTCAACTTTCAACTTTCAACTTTATTTTTTTTTCATTTTCATTGAATAAACAGGGAAAATTATATGCAATGCATTAACAAAACAAATTTGTAACAATTTAAAAACAAAACAAAACAAAACAAAACAAAAACGTACATAGAATGATCACGAGTAACAACATAAATTCATTACCTAAGGTATATACCTATGCATAATACAAGGATTGGAATGGAAATGGAGGGTCCCACTAAAAAACAAAGCTTGTAAGGTATGGGACCCTCGGAAAATACATAAGAGAACCCTTAGCCAGTGTTGCCAGGTCCCAACAGAGCAAAATCACCAAAAGTCATGTGAAAATCACCAAAAGCCGTAAAAAATCACCAAATTTAAAAAAGCGTAGGTAAGGCTTCAATTTCAAGACAAAAATGATGTCAATAAACCTTTTTCAAACACTATGCGCAAGTCTCGGTGCAATTTACGGCGTGCCGTAGTCACACACACAATGCAAAATGTGTACGAGGTGTATGAGTGTTTGTGTGTGTTGAGTGACAAAAAAGGGGCACATGTTATGTTTTTTACAGGAAATAAGGGGAACACTTTGGGCAAAATGCATTTTCATTTTCAGTTAGTGTGATTATTTTTCATTGGTCTCAAAATCACCAAAAAAAAAAAAAAATTAGCAAAAATCACCAAATGTTGATATGGTTACCAGGCTAAATTTTTGTCACCAAACAATTTCCAAAATCACCAAATTTCACCCTTTTCATTTTTTAAACCGAAATCACTATCTGGCAACACTGCCCTTAGCCCGACCAGACGCCGTGCGGGCGACTGGGCTGTGTATAGTTACGTTACCCTTTGAATAATCTTTTATTGCGTCACCAGGGTACGTCTCCTGTTTGCCTCATCGTTTCACATGTACGTTCTTGTTTTGATTTTTCCATCTGAGAAGGTGGCTGGATAGCCCATATTCAGCTGTACTAGCTGATATTCCATGGGGTTCAGTTGGAAATGAGGCGCGGGACCACTTCACCCGGTTATGCACCCTGCTCTTTGCGATGAATGAATGAAGTGGGGTCTTTTACGTGCATGAGGTGGACTCTATCACGCACGGGATCTCCGGTTTTAATATGTTCTGTTAGAGGGACAGAGTGTTTTACCTCTTATTAGAGGAGATGGTATGATTACTACACGACAAACACAGCACATTGCCCATTTAGACTCAGAAATCGAGAATCCTTTCGCGGTAATGCATGAATGTACCAAGTTTGTATACGTCGAGTCTTTTCAAAGGTATCGAAAAAATATTAATGAGAATCTTTTTCTGGTAATGCATGTATGCACTAAAGGTTTCATGAGAATACCTGTCAGGTACTGAAGAAATACGAAAAAAAAAAAAAAAAACCCAGCAAAATTTTACCGTTTGACCTTTAATTGCCGAAGCTATCGAAGAGCTATAGGAAGGGCGAAATCGGAAATATGAATGCAATTTAAACATATTTAACCCTTAGAATAATACAATATATATGATTATTGCAATGAGACGAACGCAAAATGTAAGTGTACGTTTCCTATGTTTAAGTCATCACGCAAACAGCATGTTTATGAGGGAGTTCAGAACCATCATGCGAGGTGCTAGCTTGTTTCATGTCCGACAGGTTGCCTTTGACGCCTTTGGGAACATAAGTCTTTGTGATGCATTGATGGGGTTTTGAAAAATGGCCCTGCAGACACCGGCAGACACTTAAAATCATGACAATTTTATACGCTCGGGTACCTCCTGCTATTAACAGCGGCGTTTCAAAGGACCGTTCAAAGGGCCGATGATCGGCGTGGTAGCCGTCTCGCCGCGTTTAGTTATCTGCCTAGGCGCCTTACAGTCATTTGTTCACGGTTTGTTGAGCCAGATACTGGAGTATTGTAGCATCCTTCGGCTCATCCCCCACAAAAAAAAAAAGGGGGAGGGGCATAAAAGAAGTTATAAAACTACTTTCTGCCTTTTTTTTTTTTAATTGGCGGGGGGATTTACTAATGATTTGATGGACATGTAAAACATTCTTACATTTCTGACTAACTATAAGATTATACTTCTTACGAGCGGCGCGGCGGTGAGATGCACAGCCCCCTCCCAATCTATCTCTTGATGAAGTCACGTGATGAACAAGAACGACAAAAATATCTGATAAACGCGACTTGCACAATGCTGTAAAGTTATCACATTGCCAGTATATAATCAATATAAGCTCGGCAACACAAACTACGCTATATGCAGAAACCTCATGTTTAATGTGAATTAAGTATAAATAATGGAGGACAAAGAAAAAAAAACGCCTAACGAACGAGTGCCTCATCTGGACAAGGGCACAATAAAAAGTGAAGTCCAGGCGATTTTCATAATTTCACATCATATGTAAGGGTACATAAATCGACAGCTCCATGTTTAGATTTATGGAATTAATTGTGGTCCTTGAGCAGAGAAACCAATACTCTGAAAAATCCAAAACAAATTACACTGGACGAGGATGATGACATAAAGCTTCACCATAAGAATGCATGAGTTGGGGTTTATAATGCATGAGTATCGGTAAAAGGCTCAGATATTATTCAGAAAATAATTTAATACCGCTTGCTTAACAAGGTCGCCTGTGTAGAATTAATGCATACTTTCTTCCTTTGTTCTGCTTCCTTGAGCCCCCACTCATGGATTCTTCTGGTGAAGCTGCTATATGTCATCATCCCTGTTCATTGTGATTTGTTATAAATTAGCTATTTTGAAAACATTCTTATTGCTAATCCCCATCACTACAAATTCTGAAACTCTGCTAGCTGCACCCAGTACATGTATAACCATAGTTATTCAAATGTAAAAGTCTGAAAAGCATCCGAAGGTCTCCTTTAAGCACCACATGGCAAAGCTTTGAATGTAGGAAAGTCTAGAGTGCGCACTTGAAGGTGGCGACTATTAGACATAATGCGAAGGTTATGTAAGTTCAAATCATGATGTACGGCGCTGCCCTAACTCTCCAAGGACAGACGATAACAGACTCCTATGTGGAATGGCGCAAAACATCCTTGAAACATCATCGTTAGGCCAAAAAGTAATCTTCAAGCAAAATTCTCACAGATCTCTGTGGGACCTTGAAGACTGCCAAATGTTCACGGAGAAAACATTAAGACTAATGAGAGATTACTGAAAAGGCCATCTGGCAAATACTCCTGAGATCTCCGAGAGATCAATCTAGATCTCCGAGAGACTAGTCTTTCAATGCTCCCTTAATGATCTCTAAATAACCTTTCAGTGATCTTCTCTGAAAATGTGGCAATTCTTGAGACACTGTCAAGAGATAATTGAAAGACTCGAAGGCCGTTGAAAAAAAGAAAAACTACGTCCTGAAAGATCATTGTCATGGGAAACTACCAAAAGATTATTTTGAACTTCTTCATTTTTTTTTTTCAAGACCATGGGGACCAGGAAATTCACAGAAAGATCACATAGGAATCATGAAAGACCTCAGAATGCATTGAAGGTTCACTTTGCTTAAAGATCGTTGAGAGATCTGTCAAATTTTTGGTCTTTCAGCGGTCTTGCCCTATATTATGTGGAATGAGGTGTATAAACTTGTAGTCGTCGAGCTCCGATGATAACGGCGCTCTAGGACCTCTATCTTCAAGTTAGAGACTGAATAAACGGAATTCTTAGTGACAGAGCGGCGTTCCAGAAACAACAAGAAATCTTAGGGTTATCTGTTTATGTAGTGATCAATAACTAGGACATACTGCCGGAGAGTCATGCAGTTACTGGGCCCACGTGAACGCAGTTTGCAACGAACTTATGGGTAGCATTCTACTGGTGACCCATATGAGTGCTGAATCACTTCCCATTGGGTACAGTTCTGGTCGAGGTGAAGATTTAGCTTTTAACGTTTTGCGAGATATTCAGAAACCACTCTATGAGATGTCAAAGAGCATGCAATTCTAAGGGGGTATCAAAAGTTTATTTGATGAAAATCGGTTTTGAAATGGCTAGGATATCCAAAAACAAGGTGAAACAAAGAGATCCTAATAAAAGGCGTGGCCTGTCGCCTTTTATCATCATCACTTTTTTTTTTGATATCTCAGCCATTTCAAAATCAATTTTCATCAAATAAACGTTGAATCCTTCTTAAAATTATATGCTCTTTCATATTTCATAAAAGGTTTCTCATTATCTCACTTAGGAATGTTATAAACATGAATCCCCACCTCAACAAGTACTGTACAGTCCCTTTAAGCAATATACTATGTATGAATATGGGTCATTGCATGCGGCGCACTGTTCTACCGGACTCTATTATCAAGTGCAACTCCCTGTTAACCTATAGACACGAGTCGTCACTATATCATCGATAATAAGCACATCGTGAACGTATAACTCGTAGTTACAGGTACCTAAACAATGGGGTATACCTATGCTGCTAATGTCGTCGAAGTGAGCAAAGTTCGAATCCATTAGCTTTGTTCGGACGGGTTCGCGTGTACCTAACTCTATACAACGAAATATATGTTGAAAGAGAAGGAGAAGAAGAAAGAGAAGACTTTATCTAATTCAATGTAATTTGTGTTAGACGATGGAAATAAGATAATTGGATTGATTTAAATTGAATTGAATTTAACAGATAAGGACGATTAATTTCTGGGGAGGGTGAGAGAACATTCAAATATCTAGAAACTATAAACCTCACTGTGAGCGGATTTTAGTTTGTGTGTTTGTTTGTTTTTGTTTTTTGCTTGATTTGTTTACGAGTGTTCGGTGTAACGCATCATTTTTATCGAAAAGAATGGGCTAGACTATTTCTTTTGAAAATCCGATTAGGAGGGATTAGGATTAAGTACATTAATAGACAAATATTAATTCTTGAAATGACGTATACGATGGAATAAAAAACAAACCCCGGTTTAAAAAAAAAAAATCGCTGTTTGTCTGGGATGAATAGTCGGCGCCATGAACGAATTCCTCATGCTCCGTTTTTAATAAGAAATGGTACGCATAAGGAATTCCGTCGTTGAGACGGGGCTCTCCAGCGTCCGTGTATATTACAGGGCAAAGGAGGAATACCATGTCTGGAGAATAAATACTGGCTGGCTAGTTTTTAAGTCAGAGTTCGATTTTTTTTTCATTAGTTCAAAATAAAAAGTTTTTTAATACACTCCATCTAGAATCTAAGTCTATTCTAGACCACTAGAAATCTCTGTTGCCAGAATTATGTGTCTCTTTTGTAACTTAACTGAAGTCTGTATAGCATATTTTCGGATCTAATGTGACGATGTATTGCTGTTTGGTTTACAACAAGTAGCAGCTACAAGTAATTAGCACGACAGCACCAATTGTTTTATTATTTCATTGTTATTTTTGCCGCATCACTTAAGAAGACCATCATTGTGAGTATAGACTGATTAATCTGCCTCGAGTTGGGGGACATCTTGTTGACTGTATGGTCTGTCCCAGACATGGACAGATATTTTGCATTCACTCTGCTATCCTGTGCCGACTTACTTTTGATACATGTGTAGGAAACATTATAAAAAATTACAAAAAATTGTGCTCCGATCTAGTGTAGTTCGAGTAAAAAAAAAAAAAAAAAGGTTAAAAAAAAGCATCGTGGTTGCACAAGACTTCCCACGAAAAGAAAAAAAAAGAAGAAAAATCCATGTCTTGTGCGGCCTTGAGAAGTGTGACCAACCGCATGGGAATGATTATTGCTTCGTACACCGAATACCGTCTTCCATCAATAACTCACGACGACAGAGAAAGAGGGCTCTCCACGGCTAAGCATTACCGATGCAGGGCACACCCATAGGGCAAAGAACCGGGTGTGTGTGTGTGTGTGTGTGTGTGTGTGTGTGTGTGTGTGGGGGGGGGGGGGGGGGTGCAGGGTTTGCAGCAGTATGAGGGTGGTCGTGGTTCACTTGTTGTTCCATCGCCAGGGGGAAAAACCCGAAAAAACAGTTAGATGCTTGAATATTCCCGAACCCATTCCGTCACTTATGAAATCATGGAAGTGGAATATTGATAATTGGTTCCTTCGCAATCACAGCAGATTCTACAGCAGAACCAAAGTGAGAAACATGGTTTGCAGGTACGTGACTCGACCTGAGGATTCTTATAGTACACTTAGATAATGTTGCATTTCTGAACAGGTACATCGCAAGCTCAGGTGTGACATGTTAATATTTGTATGCGTAATGCATATCTTCATTCCCTGTTTGTTATAAGGTTAGTGTAAGAATTATGTTTACATTGCTCATGCAGGTCACGTGCCATTGCATGGACTTTTCGAAACATTTTCTTAATTTACCAGTCTTTGTTCTTTTTAATTCAAACATGAGTGGCATTACTGTTACCTGTTGCTTTAGGCCCATAGAGTTTTGCAGAAGCAAAAAATTGCATCGTGCATGCGTCCTCTTGTCTTTTCACATTATTTGAAGCTACTTTCATTACGTACGACTGGGCACTCGAAAAACGATGGATACTCCTTGATGGCACTTGTCAAACATTAGCGACATCTTGTGTCGTAACGTTTTTGGTGGATCAGTTTTACTCCCCCTCCTCCCCTTCTCTCTCAATGACACTTGTTCATTAAAAAAGACGTAACTCGCCAAAAGAACAAGAGGGAAATAGGGTGAATATCAACCTTTTACGGTAGCTGAAATCTAAGTAAGATGTTGAAGGAGTCTGATGTTGCCAGTGGAGTTCTTGTGAAGCCAGTATTTCAGAAGTTTCTCTCATGCTCATCTTATCAAGAAGCAAAAGTTTATGCCCCTCGAACGTGGCGGGCAGAGGTGATGCACATTTTGTCTCCTGCATCTGACATTACCCTTGGGCAATAAGTTTGTGTACAAGGTCATTAACAGCTGGGTATGATATCAGTCCCAAGAGGGTAAAACTCATTAATACGTTAATACTCTGGTCAGTGCGGGAGAACAGGCTAGCTGAATGAAGGTCACGACTCAAAACGGTATCGTTATGGGCATGAAGGTTTAACATATACAGTGCTGTATGCATGTGTGTGTGCGTATTTTGTTTGTTTGTCTATGTGTGTATGTGTGTGAGTTTAATTTGTTGCACTCCACTCTGTACTACAGTGGATTATCAACAACCCTTCCGCGATGACACTGACAACACCTTATTCGGCCGCTGACAACATGGTCCACGGTGATGTTAAGACACGAGTTCCACTCTGTGATCTTTCATGCGAAGGATACCGCCATACAGTGATCGATGGGCTTCAGAGCGCCTAGCTGTTCATTAGACCAATTTGCATCGGGCGGCCTATCGTAGCTTCTTACAGGTGCTTTCCGCGTGTCCGAGCGAGAGCATGAAATCCGATAGGCAGGTAGTCGTGCAGACCGGCGGAAGATAAATGACTTGCGCTTATAGCGAAAGACCGTACAATATACGAAACGCGCGTATAGGCAAAGTTTTGTTCGAGGTCACTCTAAGATGAGGCTGATGTGGCGGACATCCTGCCTGAAGACGAACGGTGACAGCGTAGGGTAATGCGGCAAATTGTGTGATGCCGCACACAGTACGTTGTATTTTTTCCCCCAAGCGAATTGATCTGATAAGAAAGTTAAGAAAAGGAAAAAGGGAGGGAGAGAGAGACACGGAGAGGATGGAAATGCAGCATGCGGAGTAGTGTCACACAGAATTTCGAGAACGGGCTTACACACGCGCACGCACACACACACACACACACACACACATACTCACTCAAAGAAAATCAAAAGGAGAGAACAAGAAAAAGGGTGAGTTGAGTGAGAGAAGAGAAATCCAGTTAGCAGTGCTGAAATGATGTATGTGGGATAATGATTTTTGTGTTCATCCAAAAATGCATTGCCTTTCTCAACCACGGCTTCGGAAACCACTGATCGCCTAATTTGATGGCGTCTCCGCAGTGATTTCCTAACCACATGGTATATCAACGGACAGAGCCGCCTTATAATTCGCCTTTATCATTGAAACCTCTTATAATGCAATGATTTAAGACTATGTCAAGCGTGATAGATAACTGCTCAAGTAGAGAACAAAAGGAAATGCAGTGCTTAAAGATTGCCAAGCCACAAACTGTCTAATGTGTAGGTAATTTTTCTGAAGGATTTATCATGTTGCCAATAAATAAAGAGCTTGCTTCCAAAAGGTGCTAAGTCCATTGAAAAATGATGGATTTAGCGTCTTTTGGTAGCATACCTATAGCAACTCTGAATTCCACTGCACATGACTGTCATTGGCAAGAGTATCGGTTGACGCACGAAATAATATGCACAGTCATCAGAGCATTTTACGAAAATTTACCCCTTCTGGCCCGAATTTACAAAGGTGATACAAATGAAACCATGGTTTAAACCATGGACAAAAACCATGGAGCGCCAAGTGTCGCACGGAATATATCGTTACGAAATTGGTCATTTCGTCGACAAATAACCGTTTCGTTAACGAAATTATCATTTCCAGGACGAAATGTTGATTTAGTTACAAAATGTTGTCATTTTGTTACAAAACATTCATTTCATCGACGAAATGACTGATTTTGTAACGAAATATTCCATGCGACACTTGGCGCTCCATGGTTTTTGTCCATGGTTTAAACCATGGTTTCATTTGTACCACCTTTGTAAATTCGATATTCCAAAGGTGTGTGGCCAAGTTTAAATTATTATTTTTTTTTTTACATTCTGCAAGTGAAACTTTAGAATAATGATAATAACAATGATAATGACAATCATCATCAACGTCATATTTACCATACAAATATCATTATTCAGACTTGATAAGAATTAACAAGAAAGGGCTCAAAATCAAAAATGATTTTAACTGTGCCTTTGATACAGAAACTCTTAAAAAAATGACTGTTTAAACAACCATGATAAAAGGATATGGCCAGCACCATATATACCTCAGAAATGCAGTTTTAGACCTAAATGGGATAACAGGATGAACTGCCTGCGGTGGGTATGACTAATTTCTCTGCATTACTTTTGTCGCTTTGTTGCTTCTCTCCACTTAAATCTAACTTTCTCAAGGTTTGCAATAAAACTACGAGAATAATGCAATAACATTAAATCTATTGAATACATATATATATATGAATAAAATGAAGAAATATCTTATGTCTTATACTTAGATCAAGCCTGGCATGCGGCCCCTTGAATCCATGCAACATCTCTGAAATGTCAGCTGCACTCAGAATAAGCTTCAGTTCCCCTTACCGATGTCCCGCCCCAGTGCTTTTCATTAACGCACTTGAATGGACTTGTCACATGCACAGGCGAGACTCGGGAGGTCGTTCGTTGCCGGACGGTGGGACGTGAGACTCGGGAAGCTTGTGTCATGCTGCACAGGCCACAAATTGGGCAGAGGCTGATGGAACGCATTGGGTGATTTCAAGTTCGGTGCCAGAAATCCCATGTGACTGCGTTTATTAATAAAATATGTAGCTCCAACATACACGGTCAGATTAACGCAAAATTAATGATGCCGATCATGATGATTTTCGTGGCCCCAACTCCAGTGTTATCTTAACACCAGTGCGAAGTCCGCGTGATCGCGCAGGAATTGCACACACACACACACACACACACACACACACACACAAATCATGATTGCCCTGCGTCTCAACTAAAATTGAAATATCATGCCGCCCTGAACAATGCTGATTGCTTTGTTTTGGACAGTGGTGTGGAAGGAGGATCGAAATACTACAAATTTCCTAACATCTCCAAAATATAGAGATCTTAATTTTGCTCTAAGCCGTAGATTTATGTGGCCATACTCAGAATGATCGCGTAGTTTCCATGGGTGACTATTGCATTACCATCTGACCATTCGCTATGCACGTATCGGTACTTGATCTGTCGATGTAAATAAGAACGACGGGCAATCATGGACGTGAATGCAAATTGGTCTTACCCATATCTAATAACGCTATCATCAACACCGAACTAGAATTGAAAAACTTATGATGATCCCTATAGGGCTGGTGTTTCTCAATGTGGAAAAAGCACGTAAATCACCAACAAGAGTAAAATGGAGCTCGAATCAGCAAACAACACTTAATACTCCACTAGCAAACGCAACTATACGTCATCAGGTCAACCTACTTTAAAGGCCCCTTTACACCGAGTACGGGCAACGGGTCGGGTTTTTGCTGTGGTACGCCAAGAGGAACCATGTCTGGCTCTATTATAATATCACTTCCCTACTAATAACTTTGTTACAAAATTTATATTTTACTGTTGATTTTGTTGCTCTTGATTTTGACATAAGAATAACATTTTCGATGATTTTGTACCGAATTACTGATTTTTTTTTTTTTTTCAACAGAACCAGATATGGTTCCTTTTGGCGCACTATAGCAAATACCCCGTTCCGTGAATCGTGCCGGATTTGGTAAAAGCGCAGCTTAACACCGCGTGGAGCTACGGCTCAATGGTAACACCGACTGATTTCAAGTTCGGGATTTTTGCTTGTGCTATAGTTGAGATAGCACTATTTAAACACCAGCACTAGCACCGAATTTGATAAATACATAAACAGCAGAGTCCGCGGAATGTGTTTGTATATGTGTGTGTGTGTGTGTGTATGTGTGTGTGGTCATTATTTGCGCGGGTGTTCATTTTGTGCGTTTATGTGTGTGTGTGTTTTATCTCTTTATGTGTGTTGATATCGACGAAACATGCGCACATACGGATTAGGCAAAAAAAAATGTTGCATTGGCGTAACATAAGATTTTCAAATAGGGTCGGGCGGGCGGATTTTTTTTTTTTTTTTTTTTTTTTTTTGCTACCTGTATTTCACGTGTAAAACTCATATCTAACAAAACCCCATTCGATAGAGGGGTCTGTTGCATCCAAAGTTTGTTATATCACCGGTTTAAAAGTAATAAATATTAAAAGAGAATCATATTTTGGACATGGAAAAACACCCTGGCCCCCCACTCGAACCCACAGGAGACCTCATGCGTGTTCCCGTTTTCAACGTCTATCTACAGTAGATTTGTCCCTATAAATTTATGAAGGGGGGGGGGGTGTTTTTTAGTTATCGTGCCCTCTCTCGGTAAAAACGATGTATTTCCTTTTTTTGTGTGTGAAAAGTTCAGGGTCGGGTTTTTTTTTTTTTTTTTTTTTTTAGGGTCGGGCGGGTTACGCCAATACAACGATTTTTTTTTTTTTTTTTTTTGCCTTATGGTGATCAGTAGCAATTAGCTGCACCGGCTAAACGGTGACAACACTGGCTAAATGGTGACAACATTCCTTTCCAATAGTATCATAACACACTTGAAAGTATAATCATCGACCAAGGAAAGAGTGAGTAGAGAGAAGAAATAACTTTGATATTTTGAAGATATTAACGCTGTAGATATCCCCCCTCTCTCTCTCTCTCCCTCCGAACAAATTTATCGAGATTCACTTTAATTTATGATTCAAATTATTATTTTTTTTTAATCCCTAATGACAAACAGAATTTCCCTCTCTTATATTGCACTAATAGCAGTTATAATATTCTGTTTGCTGTGCACAAGGAAAAATCGTATGCTTTTGTGATTTGCAAGTGATGCCATCGTGCCGACAACAAGCTTTGGGTTTTCGGAATGGAACTAAGTAGCCTCCATCATTCTAAAGTAATGAGTCACTGAAATATGAAATTTTCTCGTAATGAAGCAAATTAGCGGTAAGAGCCGTTATGCATACCATCACAAAGCAGCATGGGCAATCCAGAAAAAAAAGGAGGAATTCTGCAAGCTAATACAATGTGAATGGCTAAACGCATCGATGGCTCATGATTATTCCACGTTATTACCATTAGCAGCCAATATTCACAGTGGATATTTTAAAATTGCTGATTTCTATACAGGCTACTGCAAGACGCCACTAACAACCCCATTTCCCGGAGATAAAATAATTCTGTGACAGTTTTATTTCGTTCTTCTTTCAAGTATCAATACAGGAAGAAAGTTGCATGTGGTTTTGTAAGCCTTTAAGGGTTGATTGTGAGGCTATGATTGATTTATTTCCGTTTACGTTCGGCTTGTATATAACCACGAAATTGAAATTGAAACTACGGGTAAGCATATGTCAGAGAATACTTCGATAAACAGGATACCACAGACATTGTTTGTTTGTCGGGAGAAAGCAGAATGCACTATCACTGCAGGGTTGGATATGTAACTTCGGGAAGGCGTCAGTCCCTCAGCGCTGCGTCGGGACCGCAACCTCCTTCAAATGCCAAAGTCATTTCATATACCTTTGATTCGGACTGATATCCATCCCCCCAGTAATTACCTCTATGATATCACTTACTATATTTCGTTATGGGATGTTATGTCATGTCATGGTATATGATTCTACGCAATCTTGTAAATGGTGGTACTACTAGTATATGATGTGCAAGACACTCTGCTGAGTTTAACGTGTTTATTTATGCTGAAACAGGGTGCGTGGCTGAAGGAAACATGTGCTTTTCCACTGTTGAAAGCCATCCTGGAGAGAATTGAGGGTGACCTATTCCGTATTCAGAAAAAAAAAAATCATTCTTTACTATTTTTATACCACACATGCTTCCATGGTTCGCACATTCTACCATAGCTCGAAGGGGACTTGGATTGTTTTTGTTCTAAAATCTATTTATCTATTATCATCATATATATATATATTTTTTTTTTTTTGCTCGCTTACTTGCCGAACGAATGCTGACCCGGTCAGACGTGGCATACAGAACTTCCCGAGCAAAAAACAAAACAAAACAAACAAAAAAAAAAACAAAAAAAAAAAAAAAACAAAACAACAGAAACACGGGTTAGATCATGCTTGTATGCATCTTTTCCATTAAGGATCACAGTTTTGATTTTTGCAAACCGCAGAAAGATGTTGCAGGCCTTTATAAAGAATTTCTCACGAGAAAATTCCCCGTATTTGAATAATTAAGTTTATTTCTCGAGCGCAAATTGGCAAAAAGCGTCATCTGATGATATACCCCACACTTGCAATTCCGACGCTGAAGTGCACATAAGGCATGGAATTTTGTAGAACTTGGAAGGATTGTTCATAGGAATCCCGACACAAGCATTTGTATGTCACATGTGCATGTTATAGACTGGGAGCTATTTTTTTTTTTTATGTTTTCACCTATATATTTCGAGGGTGCTGAATCAGATTCTGTACGGCAAAACTTTTTTTTTTTTTTTTTTGTACAAGACAAGAGTGTTAAGTGTTATACTTCAATAATCTTTGGTATATTATTCGTGTCTCCATGTATTATATGGACGTATGTTAAAGGCGTAAGTTACCATTTGCAGATGAAAAAAAAAAATCCAGCATTAGTGCTTCAAGATAGTTCTAAAATGTGAGTTAGGGATAGAAACAACACCTGTAAAAATCTGAATCCGTATTATCCATGTTAAGTACTGGCAAATACACAAAATGTAAACGATAGTTATAATGAACAATATTTCCAGACTAAACCGTCTATACAGTTATAGTTTATTACGAAAAGTACTGATATCTCCTTACATTTTAGGCTTTATTGCCAAAATTTTATATGGTAGGATGTTTTGTGATACAACAGACCTACACATATGCATCAAAATAATGTGATATCGTGAAAATTTTTAAAATCACTGCTCCCAAAGGTTAACTGGACCTTTAAGGCGTGTATATAATGCAATTGTTATACTAATGTAATACTATTGTTTGTTTTATTTGCTTCATGCCATTCTACCCTCTTGTACAAATTGTCAGTGTTACTTTGCATTAATGTTGTAGTATTTATAATAGATAGAATGAAAATTAAATGAAATACTTAAGGGCATTTTAGCAAACATCATCCAAACTTAGATAAAATGAAAATGAAATGAAATACTTTAGGGCATTTTAGCAAACATTATCCAAACCTATAGATGCAAGAGTTGCATCATATACATTGGTATTCAGAAGCCTCGTAATATATCATTAAAAAAGATACAACACAATAAAGAGAGAGAAAGGAAGAGAGAGAGAGAGAGAGAAGAAAAAAAAACATTCAGGCAGACAGATAAACTAGGTTATCCTAAATCTGACTTTGGCACCCAGACTGGCACCCAGACTGTCAAAATAATGGACCAACTTTTCCCCTGCCCTCGAAATCCAACGTCTGCCCCGAACAAGCGTTAATTAGACTATACCTGATCGTGCTGATTCTCCCCAAAGTGAACTTGTCATGCGATAAGCGCAGAATGCATGCATGTGTTTCATAAGTTCTGTGCTAGTTTTACTGTTCCTAGAATATCATTGTCAGATGCAAGCAACTATTCCCCTGTGCTTCTAAATGAATGTCAAATTTTATCTGTAACAGCAGCATCATAATTTGAATTATTATTATCATTGGTGTTTTCATTAATCACAATAATAAATACTATGTGAAAATCATCATCTACAAATTTAACAAACATCATCTTGTTTTTCATTTACGTCAATGTTGGGCAATTCGTCAATCAGTTGCATCAGTTTGTTTGCAATTTAATACATCATCAGTGATCAATGTATGAGAGCAGTTATTGCGTAAAGTATAATATTGATAGGCATTTCTTTATAATACTTTATTGTTCTGTTCATATTTGTTGTGTATAGTTTGATGCTGTGTTGCAGTAAGCGTCATCCGAGACGAGGAGTTTTCAGGCACGTTCATGCTTATTAATGCGGCCGCATATCATTATCGGTCGGGTACAGGCACATGCATGTACCGGGGCGGGAATATCGGAAAAAGGGTGCCGAAACAGTAAACGAAAAAACCCACCTTCGCGCCCTTGGGCCATTGCGGAGGGTGACTTCACATCTGAGTGCGATGAGAGAAACATGAGGTAGCCCACTGCTGTGGTGCGCTTGCCTCGCATTTTTTTCCTTTTCTTGTGCATGGCGTGCAATAGGGGGGACGTAATCTACTTATTACCCTGCCAGACGTGCGCATGTATACGGCTTGCTCACGGGAGTTCGGTTGCAATATCGCCGCGTATTCACTATACGACACGACGATGAATCTTCGCCTCCCTCCTCCCGCCACCCAACCTTCTCTTTCCTCCCATAAACCCCCTCCCATCTTCCCTCTCTTCCTCTTTTCTGAACAGGGAGTGTTGGTCTATTTCGACAGTGAGTGTAATAGAGGGCAGATGCGTGTATATTGGCAATATGGAGAAATTGACAAAGTTGTGTGAAAGTCTGACTATGTAAATAGTAATGGCAATCGCTGTTTCTCAACAGCCCAGGATGTAAATGTCCCCTGTATGTTGTCAGTAGCTCTTCTTTTTTAGGGGGGGGGGGGGGTCCTAGTAACTAATGTGCTGATCTATGTGTATGATTTCGATTACTCTTCACACGTCACATAATGTTTGTGCATAGCTAACATACTTACATAACACTCATTATGGTACGGATCTCGGTTGGTGTGGGACCCTTTTGCCGGTACCTGCCGTATATATTTCTATGAACTGTGACGTAGGCATTGCAGCATGATGTTTCCATTATGATATGTTTATATACGCATAAGGTAAGCGAAGCGGTGATTAAAAAGTAGAGGAGAAATCATGCAGTTTTCAGAGTACTTTCATCTTTGCACATGAGATTATTAATCGAAGAGACACGGTAATCCCTCATAAACTCATTGACGGGGGGTACAGTCTAGCGGTTACATCGCATAGAGAGGGGGGGGGGGGGAGAAACCTGAAAAAGCAAAGTCTAAAATGCTGACGGCAATAAACTTAAAGATCAACTGCTAAAAATAGGTGATGACTGAAGAAGTGTGATAGTGATACATTGCGTAAAATATCACCACTGTTCAGTTCGTTGTATACATGTACTCGTGTTCCGCTGAAATCAGGTCTGTTTGTGAGGCACAGTGTAGCCTCGCATTCAAGCTATAGGAACGATCCGAATAGGCACTAGCTCTCGGAAAGAATGAACGTCGCACTCCCTAAGCGCAGTGCAAGCTGTGCACATTTTTTAAAGCCCGGTGTGCCTTCTCTGCATGCATAGTGATACGTACAACCGGGCAAGCGGCATCTGGAAATCAGGGGTAAATCAATCGAAGATCGAATTCCATCAACCCCTTCGCCACCGGGTGCTGTCCGACAGACTCGGCAGGCCCACTGCTTGCAAATCGTGCACTGACCTACTTTACATCGTCGGGGACTTCACGACAATAAATTAAATCACCCTCATACTATCCAGCGCGTACCGCTCTTTGCATGTGCACCGGTTGAGAGGAATCAAACCCACGACTGCTCCTGTTTCTTTGTCGAATGCTGCACGAATGTAGGATCGACATGCATAATAAAACAATATCATAGTGTCGATCCAACCGACAAGTGAAGTTCCCCCGACACAATAAATACATCAGAACAAAGAATTATTGAAGGAAGTGAGCATGAAGAATATATGCAGAACTATAAAAGGGCTGCTTGTGATTGGCATTCTTATCGCTCAGATTAGCAAGGTAAAGAAAAAAAGAAAGAGATATATCAAAATGCATGAAGGGGGCAATATAATCCACAAGGTAGCGTAACGGTTGCGTGAAGCACCTTTACTTAAATTACAGTTATGTTCATAATTCATGACTTGAATGAGTGGCGTGTTCCATTGCACTTCTTATTTTTCAAACGAAGCAGTGTTAATATCATCAATCCCTTAGAATTCCTTATCTGGCGTCAAACTGTACTTCGTATAGTGAAATAAACCATACATGCTTTCGTTTTGAGCATAAGATTTTATATTGGTTCGACAGTGACGACAGGTACATCATAATAATGTACATCAATTTAAATGAGAGATATCGCTAGATACATTATCTAAAATCAACGAAACATTTTTCGGTGTATAAACTGTAACTTCCTTCAGAAAAAAAAAAAAAAATTCCACTAATTGATCTTGAGCCATGGCATAAATCCTGTGTAAGAAATGATCCGATGTATAACAATAGTATTATTGTCTTGAATGAAATCGACATTCCTCTCTTCATGATGTCAGAGAGCTCCCCCCCCCCTCCCCCCCCCCCCCCCTCCGGCAAGTAGAATGTCTGTGAAAGAGGAAGAGGTGTAAAATACGTGGTTCCTTCAAATGAACATCCGTGAGCACGCACAGGCACGTGCTGATAATAAAAAACAAAAACCGACCGTTACAATAAAAAAAAAGCTTTTTAGAACTGATGCTTGGACATAGGATTTCGTCTTTCCAGTTAGTGTCAAGTTTCAAGTTTTCAACGTGTAATGTCGTAAACACGACTAATTAATGACAAAACTCACACAATATGCATGCAGACATCACCCCCCCCCCCCAAAAAAAGCAAGCGAACAAAAAACAAACAAACAAACAAACAAACCGAACTGAATGCATACACATCCAATCATTCCAGATGGTGAAAGAATACGTAGGGAAGGGAGACTGTTATGCAAGGGAGTAGATTTGGTGATTTTTGCAGCCTTAGGCCTTGAACGAGCAGCTATTTCTTATCAAAGACTGTAAAGATTTAAAGTTTATGACAACCTAAGGGCAAGGCGTGAAAGGGGGGGGGGGGGCTAAGACAAACGTAGAATAGAGCCTGGGAAATGAGGGCGAGATGGGTGAGGAAGGAAAGGGAAATTAAGGGTGAATACGAGGCAGAAATTAAAGTGTAGCATTTTGTTGATAGCTCACGTACTTATGACATGAGATACATTTGTATTTCACCCATGATATTCTTCTAAACGCGAACATGCTTACACGTATACCCTCGAAGCATACCCTACTTAACTCTATTTATCTCAGTGGTGGAATTCACGACAATCCTACAGGGTACCAATTATAGTAGCTTTTCCTCTATATATTGCTTTTATGACAGAGTTTTTTATTTATTTATTTATTTCATTATTTGTCATATGTCAAATGAGATACATTTGTATTTCACCCTAGATATTTTTCTAAACCCTAACATGCTTACACGTAACCTCGAACCATATCCTCATACTTAACTCTATTCATCTCAGTGGTGTAATTCATAATCATACAGGGTACCAAACATAGCAGCTTTTCCTCTATATCTTACATTGCTTTTATGACAGAGTTTTTTTTTAATTTATTTATTTCATTATTTGTAACTTGTTGTCATTTGTTAGTTCGTCTCACAGTAATATAGGTCTCCCAAGAATATTCTCACGGCTGAAGATATCACCGCCTATAAACGCAAGGATACAATATATTCATAACATGAAGTCATCGGAACCCTTCTTTTTTTTTCTGTGTCTGCAGCCCGTAGGGTCCTATATAAGCGGGCTAATCGACTACATTAGTTCTAATTTCACTCATTAAGCTATAGTAATAACGTTTGGCCTATACAAAATTTATCTTAGAAATGAGAACGGATCGTGCACAAAATACCGTAGCGAGCCAAAGACTTTCGGAGCGAAGTTGTCTAAAATAGGGATCAAAATAATGAGCTACAATTAACATTTACAGTAGAATTATGCTTTATCCCTCTGTTACACTTCCATGACGGTCATTAACCTCATTTTCTTTCCCGAATTGCAAGCTTTTTTTTTTTCCACTGAAAACAACCACTTATACACACCGTTCAACATGATGTATACACAGATAATCGCATCTGTATTTTACTTTCTGATGTCTTTCTCGTAAATGTTTAATAATCAAACTCCGTATATTGCATGCGAAGACGTTGTAAGGGAGCTTTTCACGGAAGAACTGATGCATCTTCATATAGCAGTATTGTAAGTTGTACATCTTTTCGCGGCTTCTGATTTTTTTTTTTTTTTTTTTTTGCCATCACGGCCACGTGCCTGTAAGCGCTTTGACACGATAGTCTTCGTTGATTATTAATGATCAAAATCCGCACCCTTATACGGTCCGCACCCCAGTGGACCCAAATGACTACTAGTTCCACAGTATAAGAAGCAATTCAGAAATACATTATACAACAAAGATTGTTTTAAATTATTAATCCTCCTGCTTGGCCTCCTCCCCTAGCTCTCCATCTCTTTTTTCCCCTGCCCATCTCAACGCGTCTCGTCTACTTCCTTATCTTTTTTCTTTCTCTCTATTTCTCATTCTCATAAGGGGAGCTGCAGTTTTGTTTTTTTCAATTTGAACCATTTTTGTAGACTACATGCTTTTTCACACGTCCATTTACAGCTTTGGCCTACGTAGTACAAATTGGCCTTTATTATACTTAAATTCCATCACTTCCGTTCTAATTTGTGTTTCGTATTATAAAATTAGCTGCTAAAACATACGTTTTCACTACCTTTCACTTTACGACAAAGAAAATGCCACTGTATTGTTACGATCATTGTAGTTCAGTAGTACGTTTGTTTCTTTTTCATTGTGAACACAAGGGAAAAACAAATTTCAACCAATCAAATCACCCATAAAAACAAACAAAAACAAACTCTTAAATGTAGTATTTGAGAAATAGTATCAATTTTTGTGCAAAACTATCTCTTTAGTCTCTACGAAGGGTTCGAGGGCCTTGGACACGTCACGAATAACATAAAAATGATAATGATGTATCAATCTGTAAAGCGCGCAACATCTAACTATATGTTTTGAGCTAGAAGAGCTCCTATAATGTGCTAAACAATTATGAACAGCTATCTTTAAAAAATGTTTCAGTCTTGACTTAAAGAACGCTGTTCATTAAATTCTGTTTTTAAGACGTACCAGCGATTGTTGAACCTCCTAAAGCGAGTGTAAACACAATTATGTACGCAGAAGATACCAACCCATGGATAACTACATTACACACTAAAAAATAAAGGTTCAAATCTGCACCCTATTATTTGTCCCTATAGCAGCACCCTGCGGTGCACAATTGCACCTTTTATTATGCAAGTAGAAAATTAAATCTCTTAATATTTATACTCGTACCTACAAAGATGCAGACATATCCATCAGAGTGTAAGTTTGATCTTGCGAGTAAAACCTTGGTACTCGTGGTCCAAATTTTCAATTCACAGTGTATTAATGTTTATGGTGCATGTTTGCACCCTTGATTGGCACAAAACTGAGGGTACAAATTCGCACCCCTGCAGGTTAAAAATTCAGCGAATTGCACCTCTAAGGGTGCAAATAGCTTATTGGGGTGCAAAGTTGTACCCTATAGGGTGGTTATATAGCGACAATTTGGGGGTTCAAATTTGAACCCGTATTTCTTAGTGTGTACACACCTTCGTCAAAATCGCGTAATGACTACTTTCTATCATATTGGACGTCACTATATAGCAAAAACATTGATTGTATACAGACTTTCGGGGAAATGCTACGGAACACTTTCCCCACTTTTACCAACTCAGAAAATCATAACAGGCACTCATTTGGCTCCTAATGACAACCATCTTCATAACTCTCAGGTTCGTGGATCCTCCCCATCCCTTAACCTGTGAAATGGTGGAATATCTTTAGGTAACACAGGATCTGGTTATAGAAAGTCCATTTTTTGATTTAAAAAATAGTACAAATATAAATTCAACAAATGTAAAACCCCAACATAACACCTCAACACGAAATGAAACAGTTTTCTCTATTAATGTAAAACAGCTACTTTTACTCTCATGTTGAAGTGTGATTGTATGGATAGCTCTTTCAAAAGGTAGAAATCACCTTTAAAGGAGCTGAATTCCTGTCCAAAGAGGTTAATTCACACAAAAGGAGCGAAAAAAAGTAAATGAAACAAACCATCCAGTTACTTCACTCGGAAAGGAACGGTTTCTACATTCCCAGACAAGTAAGTTACGTGAGACATGTCTGAAATGTGATAGGGTATTGATATCATCATAATAGTTACTAGTTTGGCTTTACCTATAGACATATAACTAACCAGCCCTTGATTTATTTTTGTGCAACATTTTGGAGTCCGCTTTATACGTCAAATCAATCCAAACAACATTCTGTCGTATTAATTGTGTAAACGTACCACATGTCTTGGTAATTTTTATCAATGTGGGAATGATTATCATTCACTTCGTCTGCGTTATAAATCACGTTTATATACATTCTGTTAAAGGAATTTCCGCATTCACATTCAAACAACTCTCCGTTGCCAAGCGGTAAAGAGCTATGTCAGCACGTATAATACGATAAAAAGTAGCTATATTCTTGTCCGTATTTGATTCACGCTGAATAGGACTGGCAAACGTGAAGAAAAACTTACTGTGCCCCAAAACAAACAAACAAACAAACAACCGAACAAATAAAACAAAAGCAAAAAAAAAAAAAAAAAAAACTCCCAAAACAACAACAGTGATCAAAAGAAAAAAATCGTGGCGATTTATTTCGCTATATTTCATGAAATTGCATTTTTGCAGAAAACGGAAAATCATGCGCTGGAACATAAATTCAAACAATTCTCACGCTCATGATAGTCAAGTTACGTACACTTGTGTAATAATTTGATGTGCACGTTTTAACCAATTAAAACAAAAGACAGAAAGATTTAATGAGGATTTGAAACAGAGTGAGAATTCTGAGCGGACAATATCACCTCATATCATTTGCACGTATTTGTATTCAATAATACCCCTTTTTTTCGGGGGGGGGGGAACAAGTAAATATGCATTATGTGTTTTTACAACCTATTGTATCTTGTCTATAGTGTTACATGGGTGGTAGATGTTGTTTTAATAAACCTGTCATGCAAATAAACATATATATATATATATATATATATATATACATATTTGGAAAATGACAATGTATAAATAAAAAGATGATATGAAAAAGAGCGTAATAATTTTCTTACTCTTTAGCTGTCTAATTTTAGTCCGAAAACTACGAATCTTCTACTGTCTTGGTTTTATAGCAAAAAAGAACTCAACTACCCATGTCTCGCCGGAGGAGAGAGCAGCAGATTGTGAAGACATTTTGCCTTAAGCGCTTCGAACAATTTTGAAATGGTGAGAAAGTCACACCGTTATAAATTGAGCGAATTTCGTTGGAGAAAAAGTGCTCAATTGCTTCGCGCGTTATACTGCTCTTACTGTTTTGATTTCCAGAAAAGGAAAAAAAAAGAAAAAAAAAGCGGGGTAGCAATTTTTGAAATTGAGCCAAAGATGGGCCAAGAAAAGGGTCGCACTAAAGTAAATCCGTAAATCGTTTTCCAAAGTGATAACTAGCAAAGCAATCAGGGTTGCAGTTTATTTTGATACCACTGAGAATGGTTCAGGTGGGTACCCTTCAAGTGCTATGCCACTTTATGCCTAAGTCGACTTTGATGAAATATAATTATGATATTGCGTAAAATCGAACAAACAAAATGGTAGAAATGCATCCGGTTCGATGCCGATACCGTTTTCTATTTTCAACCCACGATAAGGAAAGGACACATCTATTTAATTAAGGCTGGTGTGCAGGCCCATGGGAAAGTTCTGAGCCGATGGCAATTTCCTCGTCCAAGTCTCGATTACTGTGGTTACGACTTTGACACTTTATTACCGTTACATGAAAACATGAAGAACGGTTGGAGTCTTTTTCTTTCAGTTCATGATCAGTTTTAATTATGACTTTTAGAATTTTATTTAAATTCACTATTTCTTTTTTAAAAGACAACGTGAACAAGGAGTGTTTTAAATGGATGCAATGCCTGTAAGGCTATAATCTTAGTAATCTTAATAATCTTAGTAATCTTGTAATATGTAGGTGTTTATGAGACGAAAATCTAAGGCTGCCCGCTGATTTGAAGAAATGTTAAGAATCGGAGTGCCTTTCTGCAAGCTTTTAACCCAATGCCTTTTTCACTACTTTTTTTTTTTCTTACAAAGCAGAGCATAGTGAGCACAGTCTACCTATATAGGAAGCATCAAAATGTTGCGGGCACTTACTCTCTAAAAAAATCGAGTGAAAATTTTCACTCTAAAAAGAGTGAATACAAAAAAGAGTGAATTTCGAGTGAAATTGGAGTGAACTTTGAGTGAAAATGCTCATTTTCACTCATTTTGGAGTGACGTCAAGGATCACTCGAAGATTTAGGAGTGATCCCTGACGTCACTCCAAAATGAGTGAAATGAACATTTTCACTCAAAATTCACTCCAATTTCACTCGAAATTCACTCCTTTTTGTATTCACTCTTTTAAGAGTGAATATTTTCACTCGATTTTTTTTTTAGAGAGTAGCATTTCCCTGTTGGCTGCAATGTATAAAGCTGCATAAGATCACGCCTTAGCAAAATCTTGGTCGTAATTTGATAGACACTTGCATAACAGAACCCGAGCATTTACAGCATATGATACATAAATGACTATTGTGTTATGAGTGGATCACCAACCTTGTGTCTGAGGCCTGACACAGCATCGTGTTCGGAGATGCCACCAGCTGCCACGAATGTCGTCCCCCGCCAGTCGGACGACGTCCACACGACCAGGACAGTTAACAGAGTCGCCAGGGACCAGAAAACATCGCACGGGCTTCGAGGATTTGGACGGTTCCGACATGGTGCAGCATTCGACGTCCTACACGGGCCCCCCGACGGTGTCGCGATTCGGCGATGGGTCGACCCTACACACCTGACACACAAACGGGTGGTGCGCTCGCTACAACGCCATGTCCTCGAGGCGTTCGACAATGCAGCCGCTCTGTACACGACCTTGGAAGTAGAATATTGCCCGATTGTCAAGACACTTGCGTTGACAATGATATGACCAACGCTGATGCGTAACACAGCTGGCGTAACGTCCGCCCTCCTCTCCTAGTGCGCTCACAGTGAGAAGGAGAATCTTGCGTGCTTTCGTCTATGCTTCCTCAGAATGACGCACTCTCGTGAGCAATCGAGACTCCTGTCAGGGAATCTGAGAAGGAAAAAAGGAAGAAGAGAGGGAGAGACAAATGTGAGAGATAGGAAGAGAGGGGAGAGAGTGAGAGAGGAGGGGAGGGGTGCAAAGCGGTAAAACAATGGCGGTTAGAGACAAGCGGGAGTGGAGAGGGACTGTACGGCTCGAAATAGGCATTGCAGTAAGCTCCCTGACGCACATTTTCTTACTTCGGAAGTGAAGCAGTCAGGGGGTGCAGATTGGATGCAGGCCTACATCGTATGCGCACTACGTGTTTGTGTGTGTTTGTGTGTCAATGTCTGTGTGCGTTTGTTCTCATCCTACTTCGAATGTCGGGCGTTGAGATGTCACAACACTATCTTATCCGCACTTTAAACTGAAAATGACAGTGAAATGACGAAGGACACGGCTGTACTCCCTCATTACTCAAGGCACATTCTCATCTTACGCACTTGGTTAGTGATAGTGCGCACGCACAAACGTACCTTCTTGCTATAGCAACGCACTGCAAAGTATTAGTATTCGAGCAAAGTGCTCATAACTCAACCTGATCGAATTCACAAATTTGGAAAAGAAGCCATTTATCTCATCAAGCATAGAATAATGAAAACAAATAAATGATAATGCTAACAATACTGATGATAATAATATCAACAGACCTTCTTATCAAAACTTCTGGTTCGTTAACCAATTTGGAAAACTGTTAGCCAGAACGAATGAAATTTCCAATATTAATATACATAAATATTATGTACCAAGTTAAATGGTGATGGACGGAAATTATTATAGTAATAGAAACCAACACAGCAAACACACAACTGATTTCCATCTTTGAATTGTATGTTGGTAAGGATACTTCTTCTCTCTACTGCTCGCTGCCTCATTCCCGCGTCAAGTTTCCTGGAATTATTTTGAAATGTAATATCATGGATCCTTACAAAAATCAAATGATTAATATGAAGCTATCACGTAACCAATCACATTACCCGAAGGCCTAGAGTTATTTTCCATGGGAAAAAGAAAACTTTTTAGATATTTTCTTTTCTTGATAAAGTGAAGCTACATCTTCACAAAGCGTGAGATGTTTAAAGGGATGGTACAGTATTGGTGGAGATGAGAATTGGGCTTTAACTTTTTGCGAGATACCAAGAAAACAGTTATTATATAGTACATGGCATACCATTTTAAGAGGAATTCAAAGTTTATTTGATGAAAATCGGGTTTGGAATGACTGAAACATCCAAAAAAACAAAGTAAAACAAAGCGATCGTAATAAAGTGTGGGTCCCACACGTTATTAAAATCGCTCTTTTTTTGTGGATATCTCAGCCATTTCAAAACCGATTTTCATCAAATAAGCGTTGAATTCCTCATAGAATTACATGCTCTTTCATATTTCATAAAAGGTTTCTCATTATCTCACCAAAAATAAAATAAAAAAAGAATAAAAAAAATGTTAGAAACCTGAAATTAGGTGTCAACCAAAACTATACGATCCCTTTAAAGCCGTCTTGATCAAGTTGAATAAGAATAAAAAGGAATCAGCGTAGCATCAAAACTACAATTTTCTATCAGTGACACGCTAATTATTAAAACGCATCTGAGTTGGAATGTGATTCTCCTGATAGTTTACAGATTTATATAATATATAATGTTATATATATATATATATATATATATATATATATATATATATATATATATTCCTTTTTGGTCCATATGGTGACTTATTTCTGCAAAAGGGCCGTGCAAATATTCTAGAAATGAAATTAGATGATTACGAGGTCCACAATGATGAAGATGGAATTCGATATGTCATCTTTAGATGGGATCTGACAAGGAATAACCGTGAGTATAACGGAGTTCCAATAATGGTGTCATGTATGAAATTCCATACAGGCAGTGGAAAATATCCTGTTGAGACCTTTACCAAATATCTTTCAAAGTTCGTCAAGAAATACACCTAGCTGTTTTACGCAGAAACCGAACCCCTTCAAAGCTGCCTGTCCTACCAATGCCTACGCCAGCCTGGATAAAATCAAGACGGCACTTTTTGAGAAAAAAAAAAAAAAAACTATATGGCGGGAGATGATAACTCTCTTAAATCAAGAAAAATGCATGTGCAGTTGTACAATGTCATGCATATTGGGAAATCATTACTCAAGTATAATTTCATTCGCGAAATGCGTGTAGGCTTACTAAACAAGAGAAAGCAAATATTTAGGCGAGTTAATTGTAATATATCCCCCCCCCCCCCATTTTTCGCACATTGTTACTGGGTAATCACCGACAGTGCAAAACGGTAGACGACATGTACAAGGCCTATGTCTTTATCATGCAACGTTACATACGTGTCTACAATGTCCACTTCTGTAATTAATAAAACTTTTGTGGTACAAAATTTGTTAGGTTTTGAGCCTTGCTCCTCCGTATCATCAGCAGTGGCGTACCGTGGGTCAAGACATTGGGGGGCACCTCATGGCAGCAACATCAGAATTGCATAACGGTACAATTAAATGCGAGCGAGTGGAGCGAGCGAGCTTCAAAATTTGACATTTTACAGTCCCCAAACTGCCGTTTTTAGCTATATATATATATATATATATATATATATATATATATATATATATATATATTTGTTTGCTTTTGAAATTAAGGGGGTTGCACCGGGCGCAACTGCTGGCAGTTGCTGGCAGTAACATCAGGAGAATGGCATAACGATTAAATGCGAGCGAGCGAAGCGAGAGAGCTTGAAAATTTTGACATTTTACAGTCCCCAAACTGCCGTTTGTAGCTATATTTTTTCGCTTTGGAAATTAAGGGGAGGGGGCGCACCGGGCGCAACTGCTGGCATTAATACTGGCAGCAACATCAGGAGAATGGCATAACGATTAAATGCGAGCGAGCGAAGCAAGCGAGCTTTAAAATTTTGACATTTTACAGTCCCCAAACTGCCGTTTTTTAGCTATATTTTTTCGCTTTGGAAATTCGGGGGGGGGGGGGGGGCGCACCGGGCGCAACTGCTGGCATTAATACTGGCAGTAACATCAGGAGAATGGCATATAACGGTTAAATGCGAGCGAGCTTGAAAATATTGACATTTTACAATCCAAAAACTGTCGTTTGTAGCTACAATATCATGTATATATATATTTTTTTTTTCGCTTTGGAGGGAGGGGGCGCCCGGTGCGCCCCCTGGATCCGCCACTGGTAGTCAAGGGTGTCGGTTAATGTTCATGATTGGGGGAGGTATGACCAGCGAGGGGGCGTCGAAGTGACCAAGCGGGAGAAGGATGTCCAAAATCTGCACTTTATATAGAGCATCCCCTAATTGCTTGTGTTTGTGAGTGTGTGGTTTCACATACATTGTAGATGGAAAAGTTAGGAAATAGCCAAAGTCAAGTCTTATTATTGGCAATGCAAGGCATTTTAATATAGACGAGTATGTAAAGCAACACTGCAAAATCAATAATCTAGCTTTGATAGCAAATGTGTACAACCTACATCACATTGCGCAACATTGCAGCGACTCTTTTTGCCGTTCCGATGTTCTGAGTACACTGCGCACATCCTGCTTATATTCAAAATACCAACCAGGAATCAAGCTGAATCACAATCTTTTGTCGTCTCCGGGCTTTTTGAACAATGTTTCACTATAAGTACCTCATTAATTGTATGGTTAAAAGAAATCTTAGCAAAATATCTTTTTGCTTGATCACCCTTTCATGTCGATTTCAAAAGCAGTTTACTAACCCTTGAATTACCATTTTGGTAGTTTTGTTTTCTTCTTTTTTTTTTTTTTTACCAGCGGATGGGGGGGGGGGGGGGCACGTGCCCCCCCCCCATGCCCCCCGTAGTTACGCCACTGATCATCAGTGTTTATTCAATAGGTACGTGAATCTGAAAAGGCACCACAACCAAACAAGACCGAAATGAGGTAAACGGTTCTTTTGACAGTGACGATGCACGATTACATTATCGTCATTGCCCAAACGTCTGAATGTACTCGTTAAGATGCACATAATCAGGTGGCGGCGGTGATAATGGGATCAAAGAAAGACATCTTGTTCATAGTCCATGAGTAGTAGGTCCAATGCTTAAAACTATTCCTAGTATATTATTCCTGACGTCAGGAAGTTCACTAACAATAGATTCTCATATCGCTACCTTCACAGGATGAAATACCCCCGGAAATGTCTTCTTGGACGAATACTTTTTTAATCCCGTAAATATGTAGTGAATATCGGTGTATATACAGGACAAGAATAACAAATTTAGATCTACGGACACAGATCTTTGTGTGCGAGTTTAAAGTTGAGGTTTATAATTCTATTACAATATTCCAATTTCTCTTACATTTCAACATAATTATGACCTTGAAATTTCTGTGACTTCAACTTTGAGGACACTTAAAAAACATTGTGTGTTCTCATGGTCGGACATCCGAGTATTTACCGGCGACTGGAGTGAAAACAAACCCACGATCTGCGTAATGAAGAGCTTCTTCCAAAAGGCGCTAAATCACATTTTTATTCATGGATTTAGCGCATTTTCGTTTAAAGCGCTTCATATGTATCTATAAATGATATATATATATATATTTCTTTTTTTTGACATGAAATTATCTACCTTTCTTCCGTAATTAATAGCTTTGAAATTCCATGAAACTATTAGATATGGTTCATCTTAACATTTCCGATTGCAACAGAGAGAGAGAGAGAGAGAGAGAGAGAGAGAGAAAGAGAGAGAGAGAGAGAGGGAGGGAGAAAGAATATATAATCAGGCAATCCTTCTGACACTATTATACAAAGAAGACCTACACCCTAAGTAAAAATAGGTTTAACTATGGATCTTTACCAGCGACACACTGGGAGCACCTTTTATACTAGTGCAACTTTGCACCCTTCAACAAGAAAAGTGCAAAGTTGCACCCGTAAAGGTGCTCCCAGTGTGACAATGGTAAAGGTGCAAAGTTAAACCAATTTTTCTTGATAATAATAATAATAATAATGATAATAATAATAATAATGATAATAATAATAATAATGATAATAACAATAATAACAATAATAGTAGTGGCTACTTGTATAGCGCACAGGTCCACTTTTCAGTGCTTATGGCGCTTCAAAAATGAAAAGATACAACTATAAATTACATGCATATACATGTTCAAACATGTCAACAAAGAAGAAAATGGCAAACAAAAAACAAATATATACCAAATAAAGCATACAACATATACCAATTAAAAATACAATATTGTTCTGAACATTAATGACATACAGAAATTACAGTCCTCAGTGTGAGAGGAACAGATAAGTTTTAAGTTTGGATTTGAATGTAACATCTTGGAGCATACTGATTCTTTGCATACAATGCAAGAGAATTTCTTTGAATGGCATATCTTTCATATCCTTATTTAGTATATAATTTTTGTTCTTACCGCAGTTTGCAATTCCTAAACAATATAGTGATGTCATATGAAATATGACAAGATCTGCACTGTCAAACTTAGATGAAGCATTCAAAGTGACAATCCCCGCAAACATATATATATATATATATATATATATATAATTTATTATAATTTTTTTTTTCGAATCTGATGTCCTATCCACGAGATTTATCTAGCGATCCACGTCCCACAAGCTTTGCTTTTTAGTGGATCATTATTTTCCATAATCGAATCTATTTTCCGCACGCCCACGAAGTACATGTGTATTGTTCCTCCTAATTATTGCATATATATATATATATATATATATATATATATATATATATATGTTGTTATATTATTTATCTCGGATACTACATGAATCTTTTGCAAATGTTTGAACAATATTATTTCATGACATGTATACTTTGTACTATGTTTTGATTTTTGTTGATTGGAAATAAAAAAATGATTGAATTGAAAAAAATTGAATTGAATTTATCTTTTTTTTTTCTTCAAATCGAATGTGTCAGCAGAAGGTTGTGTAAAACAGCCAGTGATGAGAACGTTGGGTCCATTTGCACCTCTTTCTGGCACTGGACACGAATGATCAACGCTCCACTTTTATATTCACGGTAATTGGTTGGAATTGCGTCCAGTCAGGAATTCACTTGACAACAAAACAAACACTAGTTCTACGTTTAATTGATGAACATCCTGACTGCAGACGGCGAGTGACAAATTATCCAACATTATCCATCTTGTCATTGACTCTCTCTCTTTTGTGTGTGTGTGTGTTCGTTCGTTCGTATATATTTTGCTTCTCAAATCAAATCAAATAAAAAATGAATAACATCAATGTGACAAATTTAAACCAAACGTAACCAAATGACAAAGGAGCAATACAAAACAAAAGTGCAGTCTATACTACATGCATAACAAAAATCTTTGTAAAACATTGATAGTTACATATAATACAAATAAGGCAGTACATTTTTGATTAAATAAAGAAGCAGGAGTGTGCGTTTGTGTGTACTCTCCATTCACAATTATTTCTAACCATTGCTTGCAACATTCTCGGAAAAATAGGTTCAACTTTGCACCTTTACCAGTGTCAGACTGGGAGCACTTTTACCGGTGCAACCAAAATAGGAGCACCTTTAAACATGCAATTTGCACATTATAGTCTGAAAGGTGCAAAGTTGCTTTGGTACTACGTGCTGCAAGTGTGACATTGGTCTGCTCCTGCAAAGTTGAACCTATTTTTCGTAGTGTGTGTAGAACTGACGATTGTTATAGATTAAACAATCCAACCTGCAAAATTGGTTTGTCTGTAACAAAACCTTTAGGTGAAATCCCGCATTGTTTTTTTTACACACCCACACGCACATGCACACACACACACACACACACACGCGCGCGCACACGCCACGTTCACACACACATGCACACATACAACACACATATTTATAATATGAAGTTGCATCACAAAACCCACAAATCGTCACATTGGTTGATTTTGCAATATAGATACGTATGCCCGAAGAGACGCATTCGTTCGTCAACTCTGACAGAATATTTGCACCTTAACCGTTTCTAAATTTAAAGTTGAAAGCATAGAATTAGGAGAAATCAGTGTTTCTCTAGCAAATTTTCTTGGCTTATTGTCTCCCTGTCAAATTTCTCTACAAAACGTTCTGTATGTGAAGGTATGCGTGAAAACAATATAGAGAAGCTTTTAAAGCAGTTGGTAGGTTGCCTTGATGGATGGCGTATCTGTAAAGAGTTCCCATAGTGTTATGTACCTGCTAATCTCCTCACAGGCGTTGGTGTGGAGCTTAAATCTTCTTCTTTTGTTTCAAAACCTTCACGGTCGTTGCCATAAAGATTTAATCTATTCATGTCTCCACGAACAATAAAGGGTGCCTTCGTGCGCGCGAATTTCTGTTTTCTCAAATGTAGCATTCCTGTAGCTGCACTGAGTTCCATTAGCACGTGTTTAGGAGGTTTAGGAACATCTGCATGATTTCACGAGTTTTGAATCATTCAAAAGCTGACAGTCGCCTCTTTTGGAGTTTGACCTTAACTGAACCATAAATTGCTGTTATGAAATAATGGCATTACTACTTCCACGCCACCACCATACAAGCTATAAAACTGGATCCGAAAATGGCGAATGGCTATATAAGTATATTGTAATTCATATCGCTGCACACATTTTCTCCTCACTGGTTTAAGAGAAAATAAAAGGGGTTTATACATTTACAAGGGAATTAAAAACATGTATTACTTACTGATAAGCATCAGTAAACTTCGAAACATCGGGGGTTTTATTTGATCACTTGATTAGATTTTATTTCAGCTGACATTGCTTTTTAGTGGACCTCTAAGTTCTCATTTTTCCCCGCTAAACATAACTTTGTATTTTCCAGTATGTATGCATATCTTTATTAGTTTATTGACTATCGTTTATTTTTCGTACTCTGTAATGTACATATGCTTACGATTTCTGATTTATTTTGTGTTATGTTTTGTTGGAAGAAAAATGAGAATGAAAAATAAATGAATTGAAATGAATTGAATCACGAATGATAACGACTGCAGCATGTGAGTGGAAAAAATATCTTAATAAAAAGTTAAGAATAATAAGTATCATTATCATATATGTATATTTTTTTAGACCAGGTATAGAGAATAGGACATATAATATTGATCATAAGCATTACAAACATGAAACTGAAAAAAAAATTACAAAGGAATACATTGTATATTGTACTCGTAACCTAAAATGATATAGGAATAGATGGTGACAACATGAATGACTATGGGTCAGGGCACACAAAAGTAAAGGTATTTACTATTGCCCATATAGGCATCCGAACCAACACAAGATGTTGCCCCTGAGGAACATTACCAAGACATGCAATTTACAGACTTAACGTATACAAATTTAATTTCAAATATAGGTTTTCCCGGCCAATTTCGCACTTTTGTCAGTCCATTTGATAAAAGGTTCATTCAATTTAGCGAAAATCCTCGTCACTGCACACTCTGTTATTCAAAATTGCAAGTTGGTCGTTCAATTTAGCATTTCGATCAATGAGATTTGCACATGTGCCTTTCGAATTCGTAAAACGGGCATTCAAATTGGCACGTGCTCTTCAGTCATTCAAATTCGCCAGCACTGGCCGAAAGGGGTATTTCAGTCATTCAGTTTCGCGTATCGGCAGTCAAATTCCAAACATGTTCATTCAAATTAACGTCATGTTATTTCTTTTTTTATATAGGTGATAACATTTAAACGCCTATTTCTATGTGACTTTTTTGTTTCATCCACGCACTATTTAGCAGTAAAAGTATCATATTTTTGACCCTATATAACTCGAGTTTGTTGTTCTGTAACGCCCCCTTTCTTTCATTCATGGTATGTCATTTTAGGCCTACATGATGTACCAATACTACAGATTAACTTCATCTTCTTACAGTCATGACAGCACAAGTTAGATACAGACGTATTTCTCATGAAGGCAGAAAAAGAATTATAGGAACATTTGATGATCATAACCTTGACTTCCTAGAACTGGCCGACACACCCGGAATAAAGCGCTCAACGGCCAGATAAGTTGTGGCCACATGATGCACTATCTTCGGACTGGAAGACTCACTAAGCACATTGAAGAAAAAAAAAACTGTTGCCAAAATCTCTAAAATGAGTACGAAAATATGAAATGTAATGATGCTTTCAAAACAATAACTTTGTTGGAAAAAAAAAAACTAAAGAAAGAACCAAAGCATAAACATGCGTGCTAACATGACTGCAAAAGAGAATTTGAATGAACGAGTGCAGCATGTCCGTGAGATCACGTGACTATATCATTCTAAATTGAATGAACTAATAACGAAATGGTGCTTGTTTTATGAATTTCAATTGAAAAAGTGTTAATTAGAATGAGGAGAAAGGTAATTTGAATGCTCCAAAATGAATTTGAATGAAGAGATCATAAAATTGAACTACCGAACATGTCATCTACGCTAAATTTTGCTAAATTGAATGCAGCAATAAGGAATTGGACTGACAAAAGTGCGAAATTGGCCGGGAAAACCTATATTATACCGTAGACATAACTAACCTATAAACTACAAATCATATGGAGTGAAAAGCAGGCAAATAAGATTCACGGTTATAATCCTGAATAGACAAACAATGAAATAAAAGACCTGTGTTACACGGAATATATAACCTATACAAAATAATGTCACTATGGTGACGGGGTGTGCCTCGCTATTAGATGCCCATGCAATTTCAATGTTTTTATCATCATGATGGACATGAACCGATCACGGCGTAAAATCAAGTATTCATCTTAAATTCCAACGGTAGACACCGCAAGAGTCCGCAATATCACTATCCAGCCATGTTTCCGTAATACAGAAGATGTCAAGTCTAGATGTGTTGTACAAACATCTCCAGTTCAGGATTTTTTTTTTTTTCTCAAACTCCTTGCAATACGAAGGTAATATGACATTATGTATACCTCTAGCAGGGTGCTTCTGGTTCAGGTGTGCATTACTAATATTTCGCTGTCCATCAAGACCAGGGTTGATTTCCACATCTCCGGACAAGAATTGGGAGGTATAGTAAAAAAAAAAAAAAAAAAAAAAAAAAAAAAAAAAAAAAAAAAAAAAAGGTACACAGACGCCTGAATCCAGGCAGGAGTAATGGTCTATTGGTCGTAACAAAACGAAACTGGAAGGTGGCACTGGGGATTGCATAGTATTGCTTTCTGCGACCAAAATGTTTGCCATGTTGGTAAAGCGCTGTATTACCACTGTGTGCAGTATTGTATCTATAAGCACCGTGTATAGACGAAGGCTGTTGAGTGGCATGTCAACACAAATAACACAAAAGCAACCAACTTGAAGGGTCCCATCGTGACAGGCGGACTAATTATTGTGATTATCAATGAACCTCGCAGTCATGTGAACTTGACCGTACATTGTATCATGAATGATGGCTCCATTTGCTGGTCATGTCGGTCAGCAGGGGCATCGATCCCGGAAAGCGGGGGCAGGGGCAGTTACGAGATATTACATTTGAATTCTAAAAATATAACAGATCCTTCGTGCAGCCCAAAGTAGACACTAGATCGTTGAATTTCAATTCTAAAAATGCAAAATCTCCCTCGCGTGGGAGGATACCCCCTCCCACACCCTCCCTCATTATGTCGGCTCAATATAATAAAACGCTTGGGAGAATGACGAATTTACAAATATTTCAGCAAAGAGTGTGCACCACATCTTTCACTTCAATAAAAAAAAAAAAATAGATAAAAGTTCCCTCATGTGGGAGGCGGTTATCTTCTTTCAATTCACCCCACTCCAATCCAGAAACTTTGTTGAGAAGACTGATAATGTTAAATGTATGATGATGTTATTTTCCCTAAATGACGGAGGAATATGAGGAGCTCATCTGCAGTGTTTGCAGTGTAGTCTATAATCCTAATAATACGCATCCGGTCAACAA
Source organism: Diadema setosum (assembly GCF_964275005.1). Classification (NCBI taxonomy): domain Eukaryota; kingdom Metazoa; phylum Echinodermata; class Echinoidea; order Diadematoida; family Diadematidae; genus Diadema; species Diadema setosum. Next base: position 26,026,631 of record NC_092688.1, on the reverse strand, counting down.
CAACAACAACAACAACAACAACATCAACAAACAAAACATCTTGTCAACAGACGTAATGACAGTGCATGAATACAATCTTGACGAGATTCGAACTCGGGATCTCCGATTGACAGCCACCTAGAGTCCTTTCCTATATGCCACAGTGCCCCTTCAGTTATACATAGAGGAGAGGAGACTTTACATCTTACATCACACAGGTCCATCGGACACTGCTTTATTTGAAGACACGCTTTTGCGTTCTGCATGCCATTGCCACAGCTTACCTGCGCTTCTCAACCCTTATTAAACCCGAGGCCCCCTTTGGCTTGCACATTTTTTTTTTTTTTTTCGAGGCCCAGTGAGATCGGATACAAATACTGGATGTTTTCAGTTTAATTTTTGGCCAACATCACGGCCCACCAATGGGCCGCCGCGCCGCCCACACTTTAGATATCTCATATGATAATTATTATATCATAAACAATATATACAATCATCATATAACACAACAATAACTGTGATAAACATACGCATATAACTGGTATTATCAGTATTATCATGATTTACAACACTATTAATCGGTCTATTGCTGTTTGATACCCTCTTAAACTCATCAAAATAGCCCTTGAGCAGATTAAACCAATATGTCATAACCCCAGCATTGCCAAATATATAAAACATGAACTGTCTGCACCTCATTCAAGAGGGACTTTGTAAGTTCAACCACGTTATAGAGCTTTTACCTCCTTTTAGGTTTAACTTTTATATGCAATATCTCATGAAGAACAATCACTGGTCTTGTCCGGAAAATACTAGGCTTATTCCATGGTACAGTCGACCTAAATCAATAATGTGAAATGAAAGAGCTTGGTCAATGGAATTAAGTTTCACCAAAACGGGACATTAGAGCATAGGAAAATCATGGCACTCTGTATGAAAGTCTTCAGTGCAAATTCTATGACACTCGATACAATGTCTTCTTCTTGTTTCATCAGAAAACAAAAATAAAAAAGGAGAGAAATGTGTTATGGTCAAATAAAGTGCCAATGAAGATTGGAGAATGGCGGGCAGTAGTATGATAATCTCATTTACCTCGCACAGTATGGATGGTGATAATTTATTATTCATTCCAGAGAATATTTTCGTTTGTCGAATGTTCTGTTATTTTCTTCTTATTTGAAAGGTGTGTGCAACGTTTCATGCCAACACGGGTGTGAAATGTTGCTCAATGTGCGTTATCAGTCATTCCACAAGAAGTTAATCTTCCTTTTCTCTTGATTTAAAAAACAAAACAAAAACAAAAACATTTCGTACAAGGCACGCATGTGGTTTGCCGATGAGAAACGAATATGTTGCATTTCAATATGAATGTTTTCGGTTGAAGCGCTGATTTCGTCTTCAAAGAGTTTGCCTTATTCGTCTTGACAGTTTGTGTACTGAAACATCTCTCTATTTGTCATGACAAGTGGGTTCGGAAGATGTTAGAACAGAACACGAGTACTCCAAACATCTTTCTCCCTATACGATGTTCTGCGAATAGGAATAACTGATATTGAAATGATGCAGTGTATATTGCGTTATGATGGAAATACAGCTAGGCGATCCAATAAACGTTCGTGGAAAGGTCAACAGAAGTCACTGTCATGCCCCTGCCTTCCGTGATATCTACAGCATACTGAATTTACCGGGTGACTACGTATTTACAGAGTCAATAGGATCATTATCTCTTTTCATCTTGTTTACCTTCTGCGAAGGATCACTGCCAGAGAACACCAACATGACCAATGAAAACAAAATATGAGGGACATTATCTCTTCATATTATTTTGTTACCCGTCTTAAGGATCAGTGTCAAAGATCACCTAAAAGCAATATAGGGGCTTACATATTTTTTTTTTTCTAAAATCGTATACTAGTAAATTGTATTTTGTATTAGCATTTTATTATCGACACGGATTTGCCTTAAGAGCGGGTATTTCATTTAAATCAAACATAAGTAACGAAGCACGTACACACACACACACACACACACTCTCTCTCTCTCTCTCTCTCTCTCCTTCTGCTCTCTCCCACTCTCTCTCTCTTGTACACGTAGAATTCCTATTTTCGTTTTATAAGAGATATTTATTACAGACTCAACTTTGCGAAATTATTATTTGTAGTTTCGAGGCATTCGCTATTTCATTTGTCCACTTTGTTTTTTTTTTTTTGTTTCATTTGTAGGCACTGCATTGTAGATTGTATAGTTTTCAATTCCGTATAGATAAAAAGAAACATTAATAAGCGACTTTATTTTAGAGATCCATATTTTAGGGACACCGTGTTCATGGTGTCTTCCATTTCCTGCACGTAACATTTTGTTCATGACAAATGATAATTGTATAAACCTGGCCTTTGGCACGATAAATCATATTCCATTATACCAATGTGCCATTATGGAAATCCGGGGAAACACCTTGGACTGGTTCTAAACTGCAGCATATATATTATCAAGTTTTATATACCTCACACTTAAATAGATTCCTCTCATCTGATTGGTTAAAAGTGGAGTCATGAAAATAGCTGTGCCCCATTTTTGATCAAAATGACGTCATGATTTACTGTGCCGGGGCATAGAATCAACTGTGCCCTGTAAATAGGTTTGGAGACAGTCGCAACCCCGTACACATAGATCACTCATATGTACGCACCAATGATACAACCGCCGCGCTGTCGATCAGCGTTGATTACGAGTGCTGTAAAAGAGACTGGAATCTATATTTTCGGTATCTATATTTCGGAATCTATATTTTTGGTATATAAAACAAATAGTGACAGCTTGATATTCGGGGCACAGTTAAAATTATGTAGGCCCTCGGTGATGTGAAAACCATAACCATGCCCTCAGCTTCGCTTCGGGCATAGTTATGGTTTTCACATCACCTTGGGCCATAATTTTAACTGTGCCCCTCATAGCAGTCATTATTTGTATATTAATTTCCTTGTTTGTTCTAAAAACAATAAAGGGTATATACCTAGTGCCTTCTGTGTGTTCAAAAGCAGCAATTATGCATTGAGTAACAACCTGCGCGTATTTCGGATGCTTATAGGAACATCTGCATTGTTTTTACGAGTTATGTATTATTTGAGATGGCAATCACTTCTCTCGGAATCTGGGTGCCATTTCATAAAACGTTGATACGACAGCAACTCATGCTGGGATGGCAATTGTCATGGAAACGACAAGAATCCAACTTTCTGATTGGCTATTGCTACTGGAAGTTGCCATTCCAGCAAGAGTTGCTATCCTCACATATTTTATGAAATGGGGCCCTGATCTCAACTATTAAGATTCTATTTAGTTTTGTGAATAAATAATGACACCACTACTTCGGCGCCAACACCGCCAACGAAGTCAAACAAGCAACGACGAATAACTATGTGTATTACAATTCGTTGTTACTGCTCGCACGTATTTTCTTTTTTTTCTCATTGGGTTTATAATAAACTTAAAATCTCTTTACAAGGGAAATAAATCATGTCCCTGACTGATAAGCATCAGTCAACTCCAAAACACCAGGGACTTTGTTTGATCACGAATGATTACGACTATAGTTTATGTGCGTGCATGGGGAAAACGAAGATCCGCATAACTTTAATACATGAAAATATAATAATAATGTGGTCTTGGGTATTCACGGTAGCATCCTCATTGTTACCCCTGGTCTACCAGAGGGCCCTGCCGTGATTATTGTCATGGCATTTACCCATTTTACACCTGCATGGGTGGAGAGGGACATGGTAGGTATAAACGTAGACACTTGACGGTATTCGAACTCGGGACCTCCGATTGACAGTCAACGAGTCCTACCCACTTTGCCACAGCGCCCCCACACGGGAGAAGATCTCACATCTCACAAATGTCTCCAGGACGCGATTTTTTTTTCCGTAACCCTAACGCGTCGAAATTGCCAATTGTGGCACTTGAGCAAAGACTATCAGAGTACTAGTTGGTTGCGATACTTGTGTTGCTTTCTTGTATACAGTACCATGGTCCTCTGCCAACCACAGAATCAGATTAGAATGTGAGAATGGCACGCCGCCTTGTGAACTGTCATAACAACGGCTTTGTGTGTGTGTGTGTGTGTGTGTGTGTGTGTGTGCGTGTGTGTGTGTGTGTGTGTGTGTGTGTGTGTGTTGTGGATATGTGCGTGTTTCCATTTCGCCATCGGCATCGCGTTCTGCTTTGCCGTCTGCTGGTATTCCTGTGGTTTTGTTCGCCGTCTGCTGACACTTTCCCTTTTGTTTAATGATAATAATAAATATCATTTATAAAGCGCTTATTACAATGTTTCTAAGCGCTGAGCGTCTCGATGAAACATTAGAAAAGAGAAATTCAGTCATGGAGTACAAGATGCAAACTCGAAGTTTTCATCAATATCTTGCAAAAGTAGATTGGAGATCTAAGCTTGGAATGAATTATGATATAAGTATAGGCCTATGTAGGCGTACAACTGCAGCAATTGCTATTGTTAACTTTGATCATGTTAAGCCACGCAGAATCAGATTCGAAGTGGGCATTATGTCTAATTGGGTAACATGAATACACTACTTGGTTAATTTGGGTTTATACTTCTCCAACCTCACGATGATTGTGTTTTAAAAAGAAATGATTCAGAAAGGCGTAGTATAGGCTCCTTTTTAGTTCAGGTTCATGTAGATCAGATATGATTAAATTCTCATGCACTAACATCCAAGATGAAGATGGGGGAGGGAAGAGAAGCTGGGGGAGAGTAATCATTGATTTCGATCGATAAAATCTCTATATTGATATATTAATTCAATTAGCTTTTAAAGGCATTTTGAAACAGCATTTATAAAGCAAACAGCAACTCATTTTCATTTAAAATTCTAATATCACGTATACACGATTTGAATTGATCTATCAATATAAATATATAGGTCTATATTTTTGGATGTTCACTTTATCATTGCCAACCCTATAGTTCTCCTCATCAAGTGCCTCGTTACCTCTACCAAAACGACCATCAGTGAAGGAAACCCAAACCCAAAGAGAAATGTGGATTGAGTGAAAGCAGCAACATTAGTAAAACACATCAGTGACAGTTAAAGGAAAATCGCACAATATTGTAAAAGATGCAAAAGTTATGCATTTTTAACGTTTTGATGTTGGTACAATTGGATAAGGGGATACTTGAGTTCATGATATCATGTGTGGACAACAACATAAAGAAAATATAAAGAAAATCATAAAACATGTTTTCACTTTTCTTGCGTAATGAAAGAACATTTGACTATAAAAACCGCTTTCAGAAAGTAGGGGGAATGATTACTGCCTTTAACATAACTTATGTCAGTATCAGTTAAGTTGATGGAATGTGTAATTTTCATGAAAAATGATTTCTTTGTAGAATTCTCTTCATGTTTTCTTTACATTGTTGTCCACACATGACGTCATGGACTCTAGTAGTCTCCTTATCCAGTGATTACAACACCAAAACTAGAAAAATGAATAATTTTTGCATCGGTTGTCGGATTTTCCTCAAACTTTTACTAATGTTGCTGCGTTCACTCAATCCATATTTCTCTTTTGGGTTTTGGTTTCCTTTAATATCAAGCAATCATCACGACCATCATTGCTTCAATTAGATTATAAAACTGAGGGATCGATCACAGAAAAGAGTTCTGTGGGATCGACCATAAACATCATTACTATCATTTCACAACTGGATATCATCTTATCATCATCATCATCACCATGATTGCTACTCGTATTACCATCGCATACATATTTCCACAAGCAATTATATCCTCCACCATATTGCACTATCAATACTTTTTTTTTCATGTCACCAATCCATCAACAACTTCACGAAATCTCGTGCATATTTTCAGCTTCATCATTATCATCAGTCTAAAAAGCATTGCGACTATCAATATATCCTACTCGATCCCTCCCTTTAATGCCAACATGGCCTAGCACCCTTATTGTAAGTCGATTCAATGAAATGATGAAGATAATTCATGATTGAATATTAAAACACTGATTTGTTTGTTTGTTTGTAAGAACACTAGCCGCATTCACACGTGTTAGCTGGTTACCGAGCGCGCTCCAAAACTCGAGTTCTTGTTATACTCGTAACTTTTTATGAAACTTCATGATCGATATATTATAGAAACAATCACCTGGCATTAACTGGTATCAGATTCCCAGGTGGGTTCATGAGTTTATGAGTAATAATACACATTTGTGGAAGCGACTTGAAACGATCGTTTTATAATGTGTTGTTATTTGGCACAAAATTAATTAATTTCATTTATTCTAATGGTGAAGGATAACCAAAAGAAAATTAATCTACCTGATATTAGCCAAATTTAAGGTCTTTTCATTAAGTTGGAACATCAAGCATCTGTTCAGAGTCACAGACGCTACTTACGCGATTTTATGATATGCATTTATAGGAAAATGATATACGTTTAAACGATGATAGCCATCATGGTCACCTATATAGCTCCATACCAAGCCTGGACAAAAGTACGGAATCTATCAGCAATGTTGCAATGTGTGTGTGTGTGTGTGTGTGTTTTCTTTGCACCGAAAACTCGAGGGCGGGCGCCTGAAAGTGCAATGATTGCACCTTCTATGCACTTTGTGTGTGTGTCTTTGTGTGTATGTGCGAGTGCGTGCAATGTGTGTTTGTGTGTTTATGTGTTTGTGTGGGTGTGGTAGGTGTGCAGTATATCGTTACTTGCAAAGTTTTGTGCATGCTAACGTAAAAAACGTATGATAATCGCGAATGATAATCAAGAGTTATTCTGAAAGAAATTGAAAGGGAGGTCACAGCTGGTCGTTGTTCACGTCTGAAAAAGTAAACATTCTGGTCATAATCATTAAAGTGTCAGAAATTGTGCACTCTATTGTTAAAAAATGTTTGTTATTCAAACTTCAGCGTGTTTTATGAACACATATTTATATATTTCAAGATTGAGCCTGCTGTGACCTAGTTTAGTAACCATGTCATAAAGCATTACAAATTTTTCCCCTTAAAGCGAAACGTGATACAACAGTGCTAGCAACTATATATGAATAGGTGGTAGACGTAGATGTAAGGCTTAGGACATTTGCAGGAGTAGGGTAGGTTAGATTTTTATCATGATTGTACCTTGAGGTGCTCACAAGCGCTTTATTAGATCTTAAACTGAAATACTGATAAACCAACTGGCCACGACTTCAAAATGACGTCAAAATCACGTCCATTTCCCTTGTTCTTGAAGAAAAGGCGTCTTTCAGATGTATTCCTTGTTTTCTTTTCCAATATAAAAAGTCATGAATTGACGTGTAAACGACGTGCTCATGACGTTCTGACGTACATCTTGTCTTTAGAATTGTGATTTACACGTCATTAAGACGACTCTTATATGACCACCAATGACGTCTTTTGGACAACTTCCATTTGAGCAAAAATACGACATATTGACGTCAGTTTGAAACGTTGATATGACATCAAGTATCTTTGTTTATTTTCGTCTAAAAGATTTTTTTTTGACGTCAGTCTCGTCTTTAAATTAGTAATTTACACGTCTTTATGACGTCTTTGTATAACAACCCAGACGTCAGAAAGACGTCACAAATATGTCGTCTTTTAGACGTCATCCATTAGAGCAGAAATACGACTTTCTGGCATCAGTTTAAGACGTCTAAATGATGTCTGCTTTCTTTGCTTATTTACGTTAAACAAACGACAATTATTGCGCCTTTCTGAAGTCTAAATAATGACGTCATCTTTATATCTTCCATTTGAACAAAAATTCGTCTTATTGCTGATAGTTTCGACGTCTTTCTGACGACAGTAATGACGTGAAAATGTCGTCATTCTGACGACAGTATGTCGCATAGCAAACTGATATAACTCTATAAAACTCTATAATTAGTAGGCCTAACTATATGACGTTATAAAGACGTCGAAAAACTTACGTAAGCATAACGTTAATATGTCGCTTATATATAATAACGTCATAAATACGTCGCAAAACAACGTAAATTTAACCCCATAATACGTCATTAATATGACGTGATAAATACGTTGCAAAACAAACTGATATAACTACAAAACTATAATTCGTAGGCCTAATTATATGACGTCATGAAGACGTCGCAAAACTGACGTGAACATAACGCTCACATGTAATTAATATAACGTCACAATACGTCGCAAAACAACATAAATTTAACGTTATAATACGTCATTAATATGACGTGATAAATACGTTGCAAAACAAACTGATATAACTACAAAACTATAATTCGTAGGCCTAATTATATGACGTCATGAAGACGTCGCAAAATTGACGTGAACATAACGTTAATATGTCGCTAATGCAACGTAATAGATACGTCGCAAAACAACGTAAATTTAAAGTTATAATACGTCATTAATATGACGTAATAAACACGTTGCAAAGCAAACTGATATAACTATAAAACTCTATAATTCGTAGGCCTAATTATATGACGTCACGAAGACGTCGCAAACTGACGGGAACATAACGTTCACTTGTCGCTAATATAACGTCATATATACGTCCCAAAACAGTGTAGCCTAAATTTCACGTTATAATACGTCATTAATATGATGTGATAAATACGTTGCAAAGCAACGTAAATTTTACTTCACTTATGCGTCGTAAATACGACGTGAATAATACGTCACAAAATTGGCTTGAATTTTACGTCTTTAGTTCGTCGCTAATATGACGTCATAATTACGTCTCAAAACTGAAGAAAATTTCACGTTAATACGTCGCTCATATGACGTCATAAATGCGTTGTAAAACAAAGTATATATTACGGTATTAAGACGTCATTTAGATAACGCTATGAATACGTTGCAAACCAACGTAGATTGCGTCATTAATACGTGTTTATGACGTAAAAATTACGTCGCAAAATTGACGTAAATTTTACGTCATCAATATGTCACCAATATTAGGTAATAAATATGTCGGAAAACTGACGTGATAAATTCGTTTCAAAGAGACGTTGAAATCACGTCATTTTCTAGTCATTTTAAGACTTGCGACAACTTTGACCATGTAGTTGCAACCAAATTGAGACGTCTTTTTGACCTCCGTCTGCTAGCTGGGATGTTCATAAAGTTTGTTCCATCCCTTTCTCCCAATTCAACCGCTCATATGACTATTAGTGCTATATGTTTTTCCTAACCAATTTCTGTGCATTTTCTGCACGCATCCTAATGCATCCAGGCTGTAGAAATCGACAACTTTTGCTGATCTGAGATACAACGTCAAACGTTGAAATAGATGAATTTACATGTCTGTGTTTGGAACCTAAAGTAAGGGGAAGTCCAAACTAAAGATAACTTCTTTAAAAAAAAAAAAAAAAAAAAAAAAAAAACCTTGGCAAATAAGAAAATATTATTGGTTAAGATTGAGGAAAACTTTCTTAAGAAAGGCATCATTCTAATTTTCAACAAATTATAATCGATCAAGAAAATCAGGCATTCTATCACGTTTCCAGCGACTTCCTATACAAGAGAATAGAAAAAAAAGTACATGTATGCAAAATTTCATATTCTAACGTAAAGGCATCATTTCCTTTTGCATATGAAACAAAAACCCAGCATTGGTGCTTCGAAATAGTTCTTAAATGTAAATGTAAATATTTGAACCATTATCATCGATGTTATGTAAAATGTGTACAATAGTTATAATAAAAACGTTTCCAGATTAAACCGTCTACAGTTATGGTTTAGTGAGAAAAATAGTGATATCTCCTTATATTTCATGCTTTATTGAAAACGTTTTATATGGTGGGATGCTTTGTGATACAACGAAATGACCTACACATAATATGCATCAAAAGTGATATCTTGAACATTTTTTAAATCACTGTTCTCAACGGTAAACAGGACCTTTAAAATACATGTTTCTAGTGTATTCCATTTTAAATTCATCCTCTATAGTAATCACTCCAAATATTTTACAAATAACCTTTGTGACATCAGTTCTATCACTTCATCAAAACATCATGGAAAATACATTTCAAATAAATTTCTCAATGATTTCTTTACAAATTATCAAAATACTCTTCATAAATTAAGTGACGAGCACATCAAAACACCACTTTTCTGCGAAGGAGGGGGGCAGAATGAATTTTTGAACACTGTGTAGGTGATTAATTCCTAGTGGAGTCAACATCTTGGTTTCGAACCAATGTTGGCTCAACCTTATACATGCACATAGTTATGTCGTGCCACGCTTGACTTACCATTCATGTAAACGTCACATGATCGATGTTGGCACAATGTTTCACTGAATACTGTCATTGCTTTTAACATCTTTAAACCGTAGATTTTTGATGTTATACAACATAATGCGATCCTATACACTAACCCTTCACAGACAGCTGTTAACGCCATCCTAACAGTTGACTAGCAAATTACTATATCATACAGCATCTTAGCTGTTGTAAAACAAAAGCGAAAGAACAATCGTATGGATAGTAATTTATACGGTTTTGTCAAAAAACATAGACTTACATTTTTGTACGTTCACACACATATACACGCACACACACGCACATAAATAGCCTTCGAGATTTTTAATATCATCACTTATTTAGACGTAAAGATGTATTGATTTATATTGTTCAAAAGTTTTACATAGCTATTATAAATCTGATACATGTTTACACACTTGTGTATGTTAATGCACACCACACCCAACACAACGTTGATCTATACAGATTAATATTTCTTTAATGTTATATATTTCTGACATTGACATTGTATTGCATTGCTGTATATCTCTTGCGTGTTTATCATGTGTATCCATGTTAAACGTGTGCTCTGTATATTGTATGTATCGATGTAACTTGTATGCATGCTAACAAAACAAATTTCCAGAAACGGACAATAAAATCGAATTGAATTGAATTGAAATGAAATTTCTTTTACCTCACGGCCTATGTACACATCATTATATCATGCAGCACTATTATCCTACTCCTCCCCCCCCCCCCACCAAAAAAAAAAAATAAAAAAAAAATCATTCGTGGCTTGTCAACGGACACCACCTGACGCTCACTCCACTTTTGAGGCTGCCGCGTAAGGCAGCCCATAAATAATCTGAACACAAGTGATCGCTGTCAGTGAAAGTGACCAGTGATTTGTAACTTTGATTGAAAAAGGCACCCTCCCGTGTGCCAGGGAGGTGAGAGAATTTTAGTCTCACCTCCCTGCTAATATACCAGCAAGGTGAGTCACTTCCCTGCTTATGTTGTACACGATATACCGAGTGCTGAGTTTTGTAAAATGATATACTTGCTAAACGGCTTGCTCATGTGAAACGTCTTCGAATAAAGCTCCAATTTACCATGTACGACTTGTGCCCTCACTTCTCATTTTCCTCTGGAACTTCGATTAATGGGAACGTGTTACTGTTGAGTGTATACTTGCAGTGCCAACAGAATAATACACACAAAAAAAAATTATATTCTTTATTAGAATTTCATCGATATCAGGCCCATGTTTACAATGAAATTAATTTGAACAAAAATAAGCACCTGAATTCTTATCTCTTGTGCTTCTAAATCATATTTTTCTCACACACAGTATACAATATAGGCCTATATATACAAATCATACCATACGTAGCGTGTTACTTGACATAGAATTCTGCATGAATATCTCAGAAAAGGCTTTTTGATTACTTAGTAACTTCAAGCCAATCCATATCTGCCTTACGCACACACTTGTGCTACTGAATCACCTTCTTTTTTAAACACACACACACACACACACACACACACATACGCACACACACATACACACACACACACGCACACACACACACACACACACACACACACACCTACACATAAACCCGTTGTTATGTTTGAAGGGCGTGCCATTCACATTCGAATCTGATTCTGTGTTAGCAGACGACCATGCCACTGGTATATTATGTGTACATACTGTATAGCAGTACAGTATGCATAACGAAGTCCAAAAGCGCATGCGTACAAAACCAGCCAGTACACTGATAGTCTTTGCTCAAGTGACACAATAGGCAATTTCGACGCGTTAGGGTTACGGAAAAAAAAATCGCCTCCAGGACGCTGTGTGAAGAGTATTAGTGGAGACATACAAAATACATTGCAATACACTTCTGCGTTCCGCCATTGCCATGGACAGCTTAGACCAGAATTATACCATAATAATCATTTTTCTATTTCGGTAACTTGCATCATCATTATCGTCACTGTTCGAAGCATATTCAGTTGGTCTATCGATCTTTGATATCCTCTTAAGATTATAACATGAGCGTTTTATGTTCTTCAAAAAGGCCCTTGAATTATCATCACCCAAGCACTGCCAAACATGCCAATTAATACCCATTGTTTGGAGCATTATGAGTCCACCATGCTATGAAGCTGTATATCCCCTTTGTCATGTTCCAAATCAATCATCTCATCAAATATGTATTTAGTGGACTTGTTTGGAAATACCATTATATAATGCAGTTGACTTGAATCAATAATATGAAATAAAACGACAACTTGATTCAGAAAATGCTTATCGATATATTATTACACAGGGCCGTAGCAGCCGGGGGGGGGGGGGGGGTCCCATGTTTGCATAATGTATGATGGTCTTACCACTTGTCCCCCTCCCACCTTTTTTTTTTTTTTTTTCAGGCGTTTGACTTTTTTTCTCTCTCTCACTCTCTTTTAACCCAGGAAGTGACAGCAAGAAAATGTTTATTTTTTATCTATTTATTCATTTTTATTTTTTTATTTTTTTATTTTTTACTTGTCAGCCGGTTTATTCCCGGAAGTGGCTCCAGAAAAATATAAAGCCCCCCCCCCTTTTTTTTGCTTGTCACCCGATTTTGGACAAAATTAACTGTAATCCAAAAATATCTTCCTACCCTTCATCCTCAAAATGAATCGACGACCCTGTTCCCATAAACTGGCCCCTTCACTGGCCCCCTCGACAAAACGTTGCGCCGGCCCCGTTACAACAATTATAATGAAGCATCTACGAGATTTCTGTCTTTAGCAGACTTCTGTCAACGGAAGTCTGCTTGTCCGCAATGGTAAATCTTTTATAGCCGCCACAAAGAAGAGGAAGAAGAAGAAGAAGAAGAAGAAGAAGAAGAAGAAGAAGAAGAAGAAGAAGAAGAAGAAGATATCGTCCTTCTGCAGGACGACTCACAACCCAGACACGTACAAATGCCCGTCAAGTCCAAACGCTAAATTAATGTCACTACTCCTGCGCCCATGACTCCGGGCCCTTTGCAGCGAGCTAGAGTCGTTGGATGTCCAAACAACAAGAGAAAAACTAAAATGAACGAAACAAGTCCAAGAAACAGAGGAATCAAAGTAAAATTTCATGCCGGAAAATGGCGCCAAACCAGAGGCACTCCCCTAAAATTCGAGTGAGTATACTACAACATATTATGCAGAGTCACTTTATCACTTATCACTTTATTTTGTACCTGCGAGGTATATGACAAATCACGAGTATGGTCTAGTTGCTAAAGTACGACATATACCTTTATTGTTTTTTAATTATGACATATTATCTCATTCATTATACGCTTTACCTGAACCTCAATGCATGCTATTGCATGGTATTGATCAAAGCATGCGTATGGTTTATGCATACTTCAAGCCCGGTTCACACCACACACAGTAAAATTGCCTAAGATTATTCAGAGATTAAAGTTACTATTGTTGTTAATCTATGAAAAGTCCAAAGCATATTACCCCATTCAGTGTTTGCCTTACAAAACAAACTTGTGTTTGTAATGTGTGCTAATATAATATCGTTGATGCAATTGATTTTTTTTTAATGGTCACTGTAGTGCTTTGCCCCAATTTAAAGGTATATATATATATATATATATATATATATATATATTGGCAGCAAAACTTGCACATAGACGTGGCTGATGTTGGGTTGCACCCCTTTAATCAAGCTTTCGGGCGAAATGCCCTTCTTCAGGATCTACACAGTCAATGACAACAGCGTATAAACAAAATCAACCTTTATAGATGTAAAATCATACTAAACTTAACTAGCCTTCAATATTATACATTCCAAAATATACTCGACATAACAATTAATACAAAACATACAAAATTACAGCTAGGTTGATTTTGTTTATACGTTGTTGTCATTGACTGTGTCTTAATGCATAAGCTCGTCCGACGTAACAATTTATGCAATTCATAAATCCCATTCAAACACAGAATGAATTTGCGTAGACATCCGTCATATAGCACATTGGGAAGCATCCATCCATTATTTTTCCTTGAAGGTTTGCTGTCAGGTGGATGTGCTGACAAGCACCATTTGCAAGGATTATAATGCCATGATAATCATAACAAATCAGATGCTTATCTCGATGAATGACAAATGACATCTTTTGTCTGCTCATGCACAAAGTGGAACTCTGAACTGGATTATTAGACCAACATACACACGCAAAGATGCATGTTATGTGAAAAATATACAAACTCGACTGATCGGGACTTCCCCTGACTTGTCAGTAGATGTAGTGAGCACATTAGATTCTCTTCTCCCATACCTCCGGGCTATCAAAATGGTGGACTGTAATTCTTGTTTCTGTCTATAGGCTGTGTAGGGGGTGGCACCATAAAAATGTGGTTGCATTTGTCATCATCATTTTTCTTCAGCTGTTTCTTCCTCTATCCGTTCCTTTGATCAGGATGTACACACTGCAATACAATTCGTATTCCTAATATTGCGTGACACTTGGTCTATTATACTTGGTTGAGTCCGTCATCAGGACAGATTGCCTTCTGTTCACGTTCTCATATAATAAACCCTGAAGTACCTTTGTTCGTCGGTTGCACGAACCCCCCCCCCCCCCCACACACTCAGGCGGTCAACCATACGTCTATGCTTCTTCCAACTAAATTGTTCCAGATTCTCAGAGATACCCCCTGTAAGAATGGGAATGGCTTAGGATTTTGACCCCCTATCACAGGCTTTTGCAGGAAAACTAGCAATATATGACGCAAGTGTGGCGCATGTGGCAAAATGTCCTGTGAAGAAAAGGCCGGCCCGGCATCACATCAGTTTAGGCACACCCGGGAGATCGGGCAAACACCAAGAAGGCAAACTACCCTTAATTCTAAACGAACCTTCGGAATAATAAACCTTATTCTATAAATTTCCGCATTAACGAACCTTCGAAATAACAAACCTTATCTAATTTTTGTAATTACGAGCCATTGGAGAAACGAACCTTGGCAAAACGCCACAAAATGATCCGATTAACAAACCAGGTAGACGGAATTTATGTGTTTCGGAATAACGAACCTTAATTCGGAATAACAAACCTTTGGAATAACGAACTCTATTTCTTTTTCGGATAAACGAACCTTCGGAATAACAAATATCACCCGAATCATCACAGGCCCCTAATCATTTAGTATAAAGCATCATGGGCCAGATGTCTGGAGTTCTTTTCATCCCAGTCTAAACAGTGTACATCTCTGTTCCCGTTAAAAAGTGAAATAAAAATCCTTTATCCCAATACTTGTTTGATACGTAGATAGATATTTGATACATGAAACAATGAATCTAAATCGCTTACGGTTATCATCAATACATCAGAATACTGACAATAAGGAAATTCAAATGAATCTAGACATTTACTGACGTTTGTTTCCCGTTAGATGCTATTCTATGTACAGTAAATGATAACAAAAGAATGGTCAAAATTCAGATCATAATTTATATGACGCATATACAAAGACCAACATTTCCATAATCGAGAGGCACTAATACATTATCGTCAGCTACACGGTCGAAAACTTCCAAACAGACACAGCACTGGTATTATCTCGAGGCTGTTTGATTTTCCCACTCTCAAATTTCCAACGCTTCATCAAAAGCGGGCGAACTTAGCCTTTAAAAAGAAAAAAGAAAAAAGAAAAAATGCCACATGCGTACGGGAAAACGATCCCTGAAACTTATTGGTGTGTGTATATGGGTACAGCTTTGTAACAGATATATTTGAGACAATAATCCTTGACTATCATAATTATGAGCTGATGACAAGAGTATACGCGCATTTTTCCAAAGACGGGAATATTGAAACTTGTTTTGCCCCATAAGCCCACGTCAAATTTACTTACACCCATTTATAAGTGGGATAATTTTTTGTATGTCCCATAACTTTTCAAAACGACAGAACTATTCAAACCATGTATTGCGTGCACATCGCTGGTAGATGATAATGATCTAAGAGACAATAGTTTTCTATTATTTCATCATATGACCTCCATTTCTGCCTATTCAGCAGATATTGTATTTTTTTTCTTTTATTTATGCACTTTATGTCTCAATCATGGAGTGTCATTTCACTTCGGGAATCTGTCATGAGTACCAAAGGGATGTGAAAGCAATCTTAAAGCACAGTTAAGGGCCTAAGGGCTCAAAATGGGTTGTTTGGTTCAGATTCTTCCAAAAGCACCAAATTTGGCTCATATGTCCCTTATACACTGTACCAAACTCTTTCGATTTTTGATGGGCGCCAAGACTAAAAACCCTTGGGGCCGCCATATTGGTGAAATCCAATATGGCTGCCATCCGGGTTAAAGGTCAACTGCAGTTATAGATTTGAAAGGTTGATTAAAGTAATGAATCCCATGTGGAAGGTTTTACGGGGTTAGAGAATGTGATTTTAAATATCATTTCTGCAATTCAAGGTCACTATCACCTCTCAAGGTCACTTTCAAGGTCAAATAAGGGTCAAATCAGGCATTTCGGGCATTTTTCGAAATGGCGTCTGTGAGCATTCAACTGCAATTCACTGGTACGCCTATTTTGTCCCATTTGTCATCTCTTCCATACTTCTTCAATGGTCAATAAGGGCCAAGAGCGGTTCCATCCCCTACATATCAATAATGATTATGACAAATAATCTAATGAAAAATTACATTTAATATATATATAGCGAAAACTTTGAGCACAGAAAATGGGTTTCCATCGGTTTCATTTTCTTTTTTCATTTTCTTTGCTCAACGTTCACTATTTATCATTTTTTTCTGGTCAGTTTTCCTTTTCTTTTTTTTTTCAATATATACATAATATATGTATATATATATATATATATATATATATATATATATATATACACATATATGCTTAAATACGACCGCCATCCTATTCCAAGGTGCTGAATCAGGGTGCAATGGCAAAGAGGGTAATAAACACACCTAATCTTAGTTTTTCTTCATTTTTTCTTCTGACGAAATGGCTGGATAGCCCGTATGCAACCACAGCTGGTCTGTATAGCTGGCCAGTTGTATGTACTTGGGGTGGACCACTTTACCGGGTTATGCACCTTGAGTTTTCCGATAACGGAATGCCGATTCGGGATCTTTTCATGTGTCTGGGTTGTGATTCTTTCACACACGGGATTTCCACTTTTTTATATCCTAGTGCTGAGGTGCAAAGTGTTGTGCCTCTACTATAGAGGGGATGATATATGACAACTCACACCATTGCTCAGCTAGACTTGAGATAAGTGGGATTCGAACCCGCGCCGGAACACAAGTCTTTAGACTGCAAGTCATACGCTACCGACTGATCCACCTCGTCTCCTTTCATGGTCAATATACAACTTTCCAGCTGGCAAGCGATATTTTTCTCCTCCTGCTGAAATTAGTACTAGTATATACCTTCTCTCCCTTGACAAGACAGCGTCTGCATCTTCAGTAAATGAAGCAATGGTCGAAGCTTAGATTCCAGGGAATCGAGCTCCTCAATCCAGGTCAGACAGCATTCTGGGGGCAGTTAACTACATGCGATCATTTCAATTCAGTTCAATTGATTTATTTTCATACTTCTCATTTATGAACATTACAACAGAAATAATAGTACAAGTTCTTTTACCTTGTAAGGTGCGACGGAGATTTTGTGTTAGGGAGATATCTTCGTCGCGACGATATAATATGAGACAATAAAGATCGTCGCCAATCGTTCCCGACGATCCAAGTTTTTGGCCTAATGTGCTCATTACTGCGCTCTTTTTGGCTCATTAAAAAGATCAACAATAGATAGTTCCGACGAGTCGGAACGAAGACGTCTCTTTTCGTCGCGACTAATCAATTAAGGAGATCTTTTGTCGATCGGCGAGGCGTTTCAATGATTGTTCAAACGTCGCACATCGTCCCCGACGATTGCGTATTCAACTTGACTCACCGTTTTGTGAAAGGTTTTGGTGATGGTTTCGCGTCGCACATCGTCCCGACGATGCAATGTGCAATGTGCAGAAAACAAACAATATACATGGTGATAACACAGTAATTGTAATGATAACTGGTCAAAGTCGAAATGGGGTTGAACAAAAGAGAAGTATGACGGGAACAACATGAAAGCTAGCTTGTTTGGCTGTAAGCAGGGCCAGATAGTATCGTACTATCGGTGGGGCTAGCCCACTTTGGCAAAAACGAGTGTAAACAGAAAGTGGGCTAAGGATAGTCCCATACCGACGGTGGGGCTAAGGCCCTCCCTTAGCCCCACCGTTGGTCCGGGGCTAAGCAAAAATTTACAAGTGTAAAAAGCCCTTAAGATGCGATCTACGCAAAGATATCCTTACGTAGGATGACATAATGTTGCAGAGCATTTTCTGAAAACAGTATACAATCGCACGGATGAGCATAACATCACATTTCTTTTGGTAGTCTGTTGTTGTTGTTGTTGTTTTTTTAAATCGCTTTGATCTGAGGGAGTTACGGGTGGGTCCTGGTATTGGAAAGATAAAGGCCTTTTTAGCTCTTTCCTGTACAACATACCTCTCTTTCAGAGCCCAACAGGCACTGACAGGGTGAGATATTACTTCAGACTTGCTTTGATGTGGCATGCAAAATGCCTAAGTAGTATGGGTCAGCAAACCAGAGCTCACTGACACATTAACTACACAGATTTCAACCTGGACCTGAGCTCGACGGTTCGAGTCCGTTCACATGCAACGGGTAGAACACTTTAATAATCGTGCTCATGTGCAGCAAGGGCTGATGAGCAACAAGGATTGTGGTGCAGTCAGCGTCAACGAGGGTAGGCATCATCTCGTCATAACGTGGGAGCAGATCATCAGAAACCACTCTATCTGCTCAAGAAGAGGCGCTGTATCAACATTTCGAAGATGAGTGCTGCTACAAGCGAGTTTCTACTGGAATCATGACAGCATGGGTCATGATGTGATCCCTGACTTCAGGGAGTGGAGGTGGAGTAAAGATGGCACAGGTACATGGCAAATGACTCAGTACCAAATTTCATTCTTCTGCATTACAGCTGTTTCAAGGCATGCATTGGGAGGTGGAAAAATGGAAATGGAAAAAGAAATGAATGAAATGAATGAATGAATGAATGAAGGTGAAAATGCACAATGTAGAGCAGGTGTCAGACCAGCCATGATCAGTAGTTTGATATTGCTGCAAACTTAAAAAAAAAAAGGGGGGGGGGATTGAGGGCTTATCTGATGGGAGGAGACATTGTCGCAATGCCAGCGTCTCGAAGAAAATTATTTCCTACTTTCTATTTTCTATTTTCGCTGTCACAACTAACGCGATTTCCAGGGCGACATCCGAGACGTCTTCAAACAAAGGGACAACTTATTTGCTTGGAAGTCACGGGGATGTCGGCACGGCCTTTCCAGTCGCAGGGAATTATCAGAGATGTCTTTTCTCAGCGACTTCTCCATCTCGTCGCTATTAGGTTATTACGGGTCTCCACAAGATCCAGGGACACCTCGGAAGATGTTGCAGACAAATTTAGTCCCCATGACATGGCCACAGTGATAAAGACTTCACGGAGACGTCTCCGAGACAAGCTGGAAGCCGGAAATAGTCTTAGTAGAGCAGATAAGCCCTCAAAATCACGTGAATTGTGCAAAATTTGACTAAAGCATGAAACTTTCACCAGTGTTAGTACATACCATAAGATTTATTTTAAGATCGGGAGGTAAGTCTGATTTGACCTCTGATGACCTCCAGAGGTCAATGTACTTTAGATATCAGAAAATCGATGTTTTTAGCCATTTGCGAATGATATATGTGGTTATGTTGCACTAAACATGCATTTATACCACAGAGAAATCATTTCCAGATTCAACAGAGCACTGACAGGTTTTTACCTTTGACCTCTGATGACCTCCAGAGGTCAATGAACTTTAAATATCAAAATATCGATGTTTTTAGACATTTGTGAATGATATATGTGGTTATGATTCACTAAACATGCTTCTATACTTCAGGGAAGCCATTTTCTGATTCCACAGAGCATTGACAGGTTTAACCTTTGACCTCTGATGACCTTTGGAGGTCAATGACCTCAAAATATTATATTGATCTGTGATGTCATTGGTTAATGGTAACCATTGTTAAGATGTACAAAACAAGCATATCTGTCTTACAATGAAATTGTCTTCATATTCTAAAGAGCACACAGGTTTCTACCTTTGACCTCTGATGACCTTGAGAGGTCAATAACCTCAGAATATCAGAATATTGAAGTATGACATCATTGGTGAAAGGTCAAACATGGTAAAGATGTACAAAACAAGCATACCTGTGTACAATGACATCGTCTTCATATTCCAAGGCACACAGACGAGTTTCTGCCTTTGACCTCTGATGATCTCGAGAGGTCAATGACCTCAAAGTATCAGAATAGTTTGGCATCATCAATGGTAAACATGATGATGTTCTAGAGAGCACTCGTAGGCCCTGTTTATTAACGAGCCATTACCGTTCACCTATGAAAATCACACAAGGTCAAATACCTCGAATGAAATGTGAGGATGTTAATATTGATATTGCGATAGTTAATAGTTAATAATTGTTTATGATGTAGGGCTTACAAACCATGCATTTCTGTTACCAAAAAAGTGGCTACTCATTCCGCAGAACTTTTCAGGTAATTATCTAAGTCGGGTATGTGCACAGAGCAAGGGGTGTCGATCTGTTTTCACGTGGGGGGGGGGGGAACTTGGAAAATATGTAAAAGCATAAGTTCATGGTGCAAAGGAATGAAGCGGAGGGGGAGGGGGATGTGGGTGGGGGATTGGATTTTTGCAGGTTTAGACCTGAAATCAGTGATTCAGTGTAGCTCTTGTTTAATGTGTGCGTCATCACTTATACGGAAGTTGATGGGGTGTGGGCGCATCTCACCTACCCTCCTCCCAAAGACAAAGTTGTTTGTTTTTTTTTTAAGTATGTGATGCATACGTTTTGGGGAATATTTGGAAAATTATGGATCACCAAGGTGTACCAAGTCTATATGGATGGGAACCCAGCAAGCGCAGCGTTGGCGAGGGTAGGGTATTCCACTCCCATTCGAGAGAGCTCTTGTATTTTGAGAAATGAGATTCAACGACCTGGCACACAGGCACTTTTGAAGGAATACCTCGAAATTTGTGTCAAAAAGGTGTAGTAAGTCAGCCATCTATGGAGGGAGACCAATCGACAGAAGGATGTGGGTGGAGGTATCCCCCTCCCACATGATGGAGCTTTTGCATTCTTTTGTTTGCAATTCAATGATCTCGTGCCACTCTTGGTTGAACTACCATTTTGAAAAAAAAAGTCCATATCCAAATGTGTAGCCATAATCAATGCATGGAGGAGAGGTTGATACAGCGAGAGGAGGGTATGAAAGGGGCTGTCCCCCAATCCTTCCCATGCGAGGGAGCCTTTGCAGTAAGAATAGAAATGTAAAAAAAAAAATCTAGTATACACATTTATGATGGAATATTTGGGAAATTATCAGTAAAAGGAGTGTACCAAATATAAGGGTAGAAACCGAGGAGGGATTGTTAATTGAAAGATACACTACCCCCTCCAACAAGAGGGATTTTCTTTAATATGTCGGAACTGAAATTAAAGATCTAGTACATACTTTGTGATGATATAGAACAAAAATGGGACAAAAGCACTGAGCGTATATGGAAGGGGACATAACGAAAGATAGTGTGGGGGAGGGGGTATGAAAACGAGATTCTGCCTTTTAATCTGGTGCATACTATAGCTGAAATGTTCAGTGACAATTCATTTTCTGTCAAAAAAGTGAAGAAAAAAAATCTCCATCTCAGGAAATTCTTGGAGGCAAAGTTTTATGTCCCTACCATTCCCCCTCCCATATTTTCTCGGGAGGCGGGGCAAATGCCTCTTGCCCTCCAAAATGAACAATCGTGCATATATAGGAAAGCCTTTTCATCTTTGGAATTCAAATAAAAATATCTCTTAAAAACATTTTTCATAGAATAAGGGAAATTATCATTCCCCAAAGTATGTTATATCTGTGGAAGGAACCAAGCAGGGGGAAGGAGTCTATCGAAAGGAGATATCCCCTCTCACAGAAGGGAGATTTTGCATTTCAGAATTAAATTTTAACAATCCGATGCACACTTAAAGTGAAAAACTTGAGCAGTTTTCTGTCTAAAAAGCAAAAAGCAAAAAACAACAACAAAACATAGTCCACATCTCAGAATTTAATGGGGTGGGGGTCAACTATCCCTGCCACCACCCCACCCCTCCTCCAAACTGATGCCCCGGCATGTGCATGCGTTTTATTCCACTTGTTGAAAAGAAGAGAGAGTTTTAAGAAACAATATTGTTCAGTGGTCGCTATCCCAGTCAAGTAAATTGTTTATCAATAAGGTGATTTCCTTCACCTGTATACCTTAAGACGTTTGCCTTGCACTTTATTACATATATTTCTTTTTTAGTATTCTCGTTTATATATTGATGTGAAAGTTGTTTACTTTGCCACGATTTTATTTGTACATAGAAAAAAAATAATCCAAGACTGAAAATGAAACTGATACAATATTAAATGATTGACATGATGCAAATATTGTGTATTTCTATAGCAATAAAAGTGAGCAATTCAAAAGGCGTGTACTCATTTCACATGAACATTAGCGATGATCCTCTGACCTCTGGAGGATATTGAAAGATACGCATCAAAATGTAAGAATATTGATGTCTGGTCTCATTGGTTTGTAATGGCCAGCTGCTTATGAAATAATAATTATATTTTTAAAAAATGCATTCTGTGTGTGTGTGTGTGTCCAAAATTGTATGCAGAGTATTCCACACACAGTTCAATTTTGACTTCCATCTAGGACAATGAGCGGTTACTTTTTTCTCAACTACACTGTAATATCAAAATCTATTGAAAAAACACGGTGGCGGCTGGGTCTAACACATTATCATTCCTTTTCGTTGGAGATCCATGCGGGATGGTCAAAACAAACATAAAAAACAGATATCTCAGACCTAATTGTTATAACAAAGCATCATATCCTCATATACCCAACCCAACCCTCTATGCCCAGACAATGTAAACCACCCCATGGACTTACTTGGAGCTTTAGAATATCCTTTGTCAACAGAGAGAGAGAGAGAGAGAGAGAGATCCAAACCTTTGCAGTGCCGACTAAGTTCTGCCATGGAACTGATTGGTATTGGCTCTGCATCATTGACAGCAGATCTCGTTTCCTATTCTCCTTCTTCTTCTTCTTCTTCTTCTTCTCCTTCTTCTTTTTCTTCTTCATTATACTGTGTAATCTTGTAATATTCTGCCATGGAGCCTTTTCTTAATTGGTTAAAGAAGGTATCCAAAGAGCTATATGAAGCAAAAAACAACAAACAAATGCAAAAACAAAAAGAGAGACATATGTATCTTTAATAACAGAGCTGAATATTGAGTATCTCTCTCCTGAAGTGTTTCAAAGAGATACAAGAGACAGTGGCCGAGAGTAGCCGTCACCTTTTTTGGGAGTAGGCCTACTTTGTGTTCTTGCAAATGATGCCTGATATTTTTGGTCATTTGCCCTTTTTGAAGAATGCAGCAATAGAGCCACAACTTCCTGCGGAGTGGATATTGTGGGGTTCTTGATGCAGAACATCATCGCTGAATTTGCCTGTGCTGTACTTTCTTACAGGGATTGCCATTGTAGTTTTGTTTTGTTTTGCTTTGTTTTGTTTTTCAAGTGTGGCTGTAACACTGCTTGTTTTGCATATGATGGTCATTGCAGCTAAAGAGTGCATATCTTCTCTGGATCATTCCAAACTTCATGATGTTTCACCTGGGTGAATGGATCCCAGATGATGCATGCATATTCCAGGACAGTCCTGAGCGGCATGGAGTAGCAAAACACCTGAACTTTATGATACTCGTATCTTCGTCTTGAGAGAGTCTTTGGTTGAAGTATAACCTTTTTAAGCTGCTGTGGCGATTTGATTCCAGCTGAGCCTCCTATTGGAACTCCAAAATATTTTGCACAATCCGCTTTCTCCATGGTTTGCCATGAATGCTTATCTATTCCCTGGGTAGGTCTCGGATGGCAATAGCTAGTTGCAATACACAGGATTGCTTCATGTGGAATGCATGTTGGGCCTCACAGTATGTCGAAGTTTTCAAGATGGTCCATGATGTCGCAGCTGTGGACTGTATACTCCAGGACCATGAGTCATTCATCGCAGTCATACTGTAACAACCCACCAGCTTTACACTGGCCAATACAAGCCCACAGCTGGAAACTATGCAAATATTCCCATGAGCTTGACACTTAGGCAAACCAGTCCCATAATGAGTCCGACAAATGGGGGAAAAGATCTATGAGACTTACACTGAATAGATTAAACACTCTGTATATCAGTCTCGTGGGCCTTGTTTTCCTCGAGTGTCGAGATAATGGCCATATTTGCCTATATTTGCTAGTCTACATAACTAACCCAAACATAACAGTTATATTTGAGGTCACTGCCATCACTCAAGAAACTTAAGCTTTATTTCTGAAGTAATTGACCTCTCACATTTCAGAGACCTGTTACTATAAACCAATGCTCTGTGGAATATGCATACATACTTTGATCAAAACGTCAATGCGTGGTTTGTTCATAATTAAGCATTTACGATTACACCAATGAAGCCAAACATCAATACAGGTATATAAGCCTACACATGTGACCTCAGTGACCTCTCATTGTCCTGAGAGGTCAAAGTTGGATATAATGCACAGGCTAATGACCGATGTTCCATGGAATGACAAGATTCTTCTATTATAGCATAAATGATTGTACATCGGGTATTACAAAGTTGACCATTGACTATACATAGAATATCAATATTCTGATATTTTGAGGTCATTGACCTGTCACCTTCCTCAGAGGTCAAAGGTAGAGACACGTGAGTAATTTCTCTTGCTCTGTGGAATAGGAAAACAATTCAATTGTAATACAAATGAATATAACATCTAAATCATGTTTGTCATCAACCAATTGCACCAAATATCAATGTTCTGACATTTTTAGGTCATTGGCCTCATCATAGGTCATCTGAGGTCATCAGAGGTCAAAGGTAGAAATCTGACTCGAAAGGCTCAGTTGAACATTGAGGCAATTCCTCTTACAAAAATTAGTTTTTAGTACATAATTATCGTGTTTCAGTTATGAGTGACGCATTAAAATATCAATTTTCTGACATTTTGAGGTCATTGACCTCTGGAGGTCATCAGAGGTCAAAGATAGAAACCTGACAGGGCTCTGTGGAATATAAAAACAATTTCACTGTGACAAAAATTAAGTTTTAGTACATCATTACTGTGTTTTATCATTAACCAATGATGCAAAATATCAATTTTCTGACATTTTGAGGTCATTGACCTCTGGATGTCATCAGAGGTCAAAGGTAGAAACCTGTCAGGGCTCTTTGGAACATAAAGACAATTTCACTGTGACAAAAATTAAGTTTTAGTACATCATTACTGTGTTTATCATTAACCAATGACGCAAAATATCAATTTTCTTAGATTTTTGAGGTCATTGACCTCTAGAGGTCATCAGAGGTCAATTCAGACTTACCTCCCGATCTTAAAGTTAATCTTATAGCATGTACTAACAATGGTGAAAGTTTCATGCTTTAGTCAAATTTTGCACAATTCTTCGGCTTATCTGCTCTACTATCTCTGCAAAACTCGAAAATGTTCGATTCTCCTGCGACTCCTGGAGATTGTGCTCGTCTCCAGGAGACGTGCGTCGTGGTGTAAAGATGTTGCGGAGACTAGAGTTGCAACCTATAGTCTTCAGACCAACGAGATACCAACTTATTAAGTCTTGTGATATCATACCCATTCGCGTCCAAGCACTTTGAATAGATTCTTAATAGACCCTAGACGGTGTCATGAAAGTTGTACTATAGCATATCTAATCTGTACCCCGTTAATGTGTCACTGTGGCACTTGTGAAATATGCTTGTTCCCTACATGGCGTCACCAGGACCGTCATATTCTCTAAATGACATATTTAGCTGTGGTGGCACATAACATTTCCTATAAGGACTTTAGAATCGAACTTTCTTACACAAGTTCGAAAATAGCAAATTGATGCCAACCTGATCTACTAAAAACTCTCTTAAACACGACATAATTATTTTTTTTTTCATCCAGATTGTAAAGAGTGATCTTCATAATTATTATTCTATTGAATTTAAATCTGAATTATGAAAATCTATTGTGATTGAGGATCCCTTAACTGCCACAGAAAAATAAAAACACTTTTTAGTGGCAACGTCAAGGACGCTGGTAAAATAGAGAGTACCCCCCCCCACCCTTGTTGCTAAACCATTAATGTATTAGGTAGCAATAGGATTCTATTTCTCATATAAGTATGTTTTTTATCGCATTCCTTGCAGATGAAGATGAAAATGATAATCCAATAATCAAAATTTGAAAACTCTTTGAAAGGGCATTACCCATAATTCTAACTAGCTCTTTTGGCTGTCATTAAAGAGAATGCAAACATATTGAAAAAGAGAATGCAAACATATTGAAATCCGCAAATATGACCAGTCGGTGAGGGCCTTTCCTCTTACGCCTGTAAAAAAAAAAAAAAAAAATGGAATGATTGTGACATGAACTATGATATTTCATAGTTTTTGACAGAACCTCACTTTAAAGCTTGTGTAGCCATATAATAATAGGCCATAATTGAAATGATGCAGAAAAAAATTACCGTAAGTAATCATTGAAGGGTGACCAAGTCTTCAAAGTAAATTGTGAAATAAGGATCTGAGTAAGATTCCTAGAACCTTATTACTCTCAGAAAAGGGTTCATATTATCATTCATGAGTGTATACCTTGTGTTTGAAATCTTTAACACGAAAGCAGATATATTGATGTTACTCGTGAGAAAGCCCACCCCTCCCTCTCCCACAGCCCTAACAACTGCAATTTTATTAGCAAGGCTGGCATTCCTGCTGTATTGCCTATAGACAAGTTATTTTTAAATTACCTATTGTGAATATAATGGTTTGACCCAAAATGACTTTTAGGGTGAACTTATAAGGAAAAGTTGACTTCAGACCATAAAAACAACTTCAGAATTGAAATCCTTGACCCAGAACACCTCTAAAGCTGACTTTTCAAATTATTGTGACACTTTTAAGGTTTTTAATTGTTATACTGGCCTTTAAACGTAGGTGGCGGCCATATTGGTTTTTGCAAATATACCGCCCCGGAGGGCGCCCTTCACAAGAAATATGCCTTTTTCAGCCGTCGGCAACTGCAATTCTATTACCAAGGCTGGCATTCCTGGAATATTGACCATGGGAAAGCCATTTTTAA
Organism: Diadema setosum; assembly: GCF_964275005.1. NCBI lineage: Eukaryota > Metazoa > Echinodermata > Echinoidea > Diadematoida > Diadematidae > Diadema > Diadema setosum. Next base: position 25,998,963 of record NC_092688.1, on the reverse strand, counting down.
ATTACCCGTTATGAATACAATGGCCTGGCCCCTAAATGACCTTTAGGTGGTAAAAGTTGACCTCGGACCACAAAAACAACTTCAGATTCGAATATCTTGACCCAGCAAACCTCTAAACTTGACTTTTTAAATGATTGTAACCCTTTTATGTTTTCAATTGCAAGTGACCTTTAAACCTACAATGGCGGCCATATTGGATTTTGCCAATATGGCCGTCCCAGAGGGCGCCCTTCTTTGCGTTCATCAAAAATCGAAATAGTATGATTTGGGCTTGGGATTTCAACCAAAAAGTCCCTTGCGCCCCCTCCCCTCCCCCACTAGAAGCTACAGTGCTGTGTTTTGGGGTCCACAGGCCTGTTACTGCATTTCCCCCATTCATTGTCTCCGCCGTCTCATACGGTAGAAGAAAATCTCTTTAAAGCCTTTTGTTGTTCATCGATAAGTCATGATGTAAATTAATAATTTTGTTGAAGCCATTTAGTCAGTAAATCCATAGCGGATAAAATCGGCAACACAGGTTGATCCAAGACAAATTCCTGTTTCATACGCTGTCTGCGGTAATGAAAGCACTTCGGATGAATTCCGGAAATTCCGCAAAGTTTTTACTAACGTAATAACATGGGCAAATCTAACAGCAGCAGACGACGTGTCACAGCTAAAACAAATATCCTGAGTACATTCATTGCTATATCACAACTATACTAAGAAGAGGTTGAATTACTTCGAATTAGGCTAACTGTGATATTACAATCAAGAGATTACAATCAATCCAAAACTCTGCTGCACGAGTGGTATCCAAAGTCAAAATTTCACCAGTTTTAAGAAGCTTACACTGGCTTCCAGTGAAAAATGGGATTCAGTTTAAGATACTGTTATTAGCATTTGAATGTTTCTATATGTTTGCTCCACATTATTTAAGGGAGCTACTTCAAATCTACACACCAGAGAGGAACCTTGGTTCAAAAAGTAAAGATTTATTTGTTATTCCAAACAGAAGAACCACATTTTACAGAGCACGAACGTTTGCTTTTGATGCCCCTACCTTATGGAATAACCTAGCTCAGAAATTAAGACAAATCAATGATATAGATTCAAGTCTGCTTTGAAAACGCATTTGTTTACAGTGTGAGCAAACATGAAGCTCGGTACCATCACTGTAATTGGAATTGTATGTTTTTGTATAGTCTTTTCATTTTTTGAGCGCATAGGGACATTATCAATTTGTGTTATGCGCTATATAAGCACTGTCAATTATTGTTGTTATTATTCGAGAGAAAAGGTAGCACAGAATGTTATTACACCATTAACCAGCTTAGAAACCATCGCTTAAAGGCATATTTACGTCTTCAGAATGCAAGGGCATTTACGAGTTTGACGCCATGTTTGAAAAGCCCGCCTAACGGTGAATGTGATGGAACAGAAAACCACCCGGCGCGGCTGTGTGGCTGAATGCACAACTCAAACAATATAGCAAGGCCAAGCGAATGCGACGACTTTAGCCAAAGTGTTCGGGGCGGGCAAGTGCAGGAGGGACATGACATTTTACCTTTTACTACAGTATTTGATAGGTTGTCGTTACTGTTGATGTTTTTAAAGCAGATCATTAAAATGACACGGAAAAGTGTTAGATTCACTTTGCATTGGTATGGCATTTATCCCGGCTAAATATCAACACAACGTTCACCTTGGAAAACAGGTAAAGGCCCCTACACATTTGAATCTGTGCACTGTCTACAGTATAGTAAGGGTACTAGGTCTCGCGCAGGGACTGAATGATCGCGCATAGCGTAACTGCGTATAGCAAGCAAAATTACGCGTAGGACTATAAAGCGCAAAATTTGCCGATACGCCCATGGAATAAACATACCTGACAACCGCTAAACATGAGAAGGAAGCAGGTAAGAAATTTTGATTTCAAACAAATTTTTCACTTAATTTCCCATTTTTTTGGAACAAATTTTTCACTAAATTTCCCATTTTTTACCTTGTAATTTACCTACCTTAGCTTAAAATCTTTTTTAAGGATGTTGTAGCCTAGACGTGTCGTCTCGCTTGTCTCGTTCGTATGATCGTAGCCGATAGAATTCGTAATTAGTTCGATCGATCGTTTATAATATTCTACGAAAGCCGAAGCACGTTACAGCCGCAGAGAGGGGCAGACACTTTCACACATGAAACTACATAGGGCAGCTGCGCGACCTTTACATACCCCGAGAAATTGAACGCATAAAATTAAGTCCGACATAAACGGCGACAGCGCACTACTCCGTCATCGTATCATCAGGAGATTCTGGGAGGTGATTTTTCTGCATTTTCGTGATATTTACGATTGTGGAATAATTTTCATTATTAGAGCAACACAAATTTTCGTGCGCGATATCTAGACCCCTCAACCATACATACTAGTAGTCTGCTTTTGCTTGTTGAGTCCATTCAGTGACGTCACAAGTATCAGGCGTATTCGGCGAGTTTCGGAAGATTTTCGAAATAGCAAGGACAGTGAAGGAAAATAGATATTTTTTCGCTGTATGTTGCTCAAATCTTTTCCGCGAGGTTGGGAATTGTAATACACGTATCTAGGGCTGGCTCAAACTCTATTGGCAATTTGAAATAATTATTCATGTTTCATACTTTGAATTTACAGTCTAACAAGTCCAAAGTACAATAATTAGTCTAGCAGCCAGAAAGGGTCCCCGTGCACCCCCCACCCTAAAACAAAATTCTACGATATATTCGAAGATCGTCAGAACCTGTATTTTCCGAATCCGGTTGTCGCCAGCGGAAAAAAAGGTTGCGCGCGCGTCTTATTTGCATATTTCTAAGATGGCCGCCGCCCGTTGCTAGGAGACGGATTATTTTTGAATAACTTTAGTTAGGAATAACAAATTACCATAAAAATGGTATCATTTTGAAGAGAATTAAATTTCCTACAAGCTGATACCCCATTTGATGGGATAAATAGATGTTGTCATGAAATATTAAGGAAGGAATTATTTTTTTTTTAGCATTTTTCTAAAAAGATACGGAATTCGGTTATAATGTTCTAGTCCAGTCAAAATACGGTTTCACCCACCACTAATTGCAACAGTTGAACTGCAGTGCAACTTGTTATGGGCTCCTTAACACCATACTAAAAGTCCCAAGAAATCCAGGGGGGCAAAGTGGCTAAATTTGCATAATATGCAAATTAGCTCCCATAATGATAAAAATACAGTGTTTTCAGGAAAACTAGGCTTTTAGGTTTCAGATTGGAACACAGAAAGTGTTGAAACCTATGTTAACAATGTCAGTTAGTGCGATGCAAACATTTCCATGTACATAATCTGGGTCATTTTCATATATGCAAATTAGCTCCCATAATGATAAAAATACAGCGTTTTCATGAAAACTAGGCTTCTAGGTTTCAGATTGGAAAACAGAAAGTGTTGAAACCTATGTTAACAATGTCAGTTAGTGCGATGCAAACATTTCCATGAACACAATCTGGGTCTCATTTGCATAATATGCAAATAAGCTGCCATTATTATAAAAATGCAATGTTTAAGAAAATTATGTTAGGTTTCAGATTGGAGCACCGAAAGTGTTGAAACCTATGTTTACATTATCAGTCAGTGCGATTCAAACTTTCCATGTACATAATCTGGGCCTCATTTGCATAATATGCAAAATTAGCTCCCATAATGATAAGAATACAGTGATTCCATGAAAACTATGCTTCTATTGGTTTCAGATTGGAACACCGAATGTGTTGGAACCTATATTTACAATGTCAATTATTGTGATGCAAACATTTCCCTGTACATAATCCGGGCCTCATTTTCATAGTATGCAAAGGGACCGAGCCAACAGAATATTCAAATGCATCAAGGTGCCCGATATGAGCATATTAATAGTGTTAAAAAATGATATTTCAGTTTCTCTTCACCAAAAACAAACTTTACAGCAATAGTTACCTAGCATGAATAATATTATGCAAATTAGAGTTTGTTATCAGACAGATAATGATAGCTTATCCATAAATTACGTAGAATCAAAGTACGAAATTAAACAAGTGTTAACATCTATAACTTGTCCAATTTTGTAATGATAGGAGGGTAGTTCATTCGTTTCTTGATGATTCAGCTCTTGCATCCTTGAGAGTTTTTAGATACTGAAGATGGCACAAAGGAAACCCTGTGGGTAGTGCCCAAAGTTACCCCTATCGATCATTATATCCCCACGATTATTACAAAACATGCATCAACAAACGCGAGTTCCGTTGTTCTAAGCGTACAAGATTTTTTTTTTTTTAAAGTCGTTTGGCCGTCTAGCAAATACTCTTTTATTTCCATGAAATAGAATTGGCATTGACAGCGAAGACATTTTTCTACAATGTTTATATCTTCAAAAAAATGGTGCACAGTCAAAGCGACTCGCAGGGAGGCACCCGAATTTATCCCTATTATACCCTCGCGGCATAGTACAAAACATACACGTGAATACAGCTGTTTGAAGCGGAAAAAAAAAAAACTCTATAACGTCCTTTTCGTTTCATTTTCATCAAAATTCAGTGGAAGTTACAGAAGAATCATTGTTTTACAATATCTATAACATTGTATAAGGTGAAAATGTTTCACATACGAAGGCAATCGCAGTCTAAGACTTGCAATAATCATGTACCAACGCAAATACATAATTATGTTCTATGGGTACATGCCTTTAAACAATCCTTCTGGTCCTCTAGCAAAGAAACTTTTATTAATGAAATTCAATAGGGTTAACAGAAGATATATTGCTCTGCAATTTTGACTTACACTGACATAGTTAAAGTGGTGACCATTCGAAGGGAGCCTACTCTGGGAAGTGCCCACATTAATTTCCTCTATACAATCATGACCCTGATAACGCAAATATCAACGCAATGACAGTCGTTCCAAAAGAACATGTCTCAAAAAAGGTCGTTCCTTGAGTTTTATGACTATGAATAATTATCGCAAAGTGCTACAACCGTTGTTCATTCTTTTCTGTTACAAAAAAAAAAGAAAAAAGTGATGTCTATTTGAATTGCTTATTGAATTGAATTCCTGCCATATCAAGACACTTTTATTTCTATAAAAATTGCCGGGGTAAAGATAAAAAACAACATTGATCTACAATATCCATACAGCTCAAAGGGTTCACTTGCAGAGACCACCTTGTGGGAGGTGTTCAAAGTAACCCCATGCATCCTAAAGGCAATGAAAAACATGCAGTATATACAACCGCGAAATATGCTCCATGGGTACATACCTCGGAAAAGTTCTTCCGCCTGTCTAGCACATACGATTTTATTTTCGTAAAATGCAATTACGGTAATAGAGGAGACATTGCTTTGCAATATCTATTTTTTCAAAAGGGTGGACATACAACGGCAAGCCCTTGGGAAGTGCCCAGATCACCCCTACCCTTACCGTCGTGGTCCCAAAACAGGTTAACAAAACATGCATTATTTGCCCAAGCAAACTCAGGTGTACATGCATGTAGAAAGTAGTTTTGCCGGGTGGTAAATAAAAACACTTTACTTTTCATGATTTTTGTATGGTAGAGACACTGCTTTACAATAATCATATAGTCAAAGGGGTACACATTCAAAGGCAACCGAGTGGAATGCGTTCAAAATCATCCAATCCCCAGGGCAATATAGGAAACATGCACTACCATAATAATAGCACGAATATGTTCCAATTTTCCATGCCTTCACATAGTCGTTACAGTTGTACAAAAATTGTCCTTTTGTTTTCAATAAAATGCAGTATAATTATAAGAAGAAAAATTGCTCTATATTTACCATATTGTCAAAAGGGTGAACATTCACAAGCAATCCCTTGGGAAGTGTCCAAAATTACACCTCCGCTCAAGCCCCGTAATTACAACACACGGGTACTATGAACGCAAATACCGACGCTCTTGGTGCATGGTTTTAGAAGTAGTTCCGGCAATACAGCTACACACTTTTATATCAATGAATGTCGTGGAAATGATAGAAGAAACATTGCTTCACAATATCTATTCAGTAAGAGGATGCACATTAAATGCCAATCCTGTGGGATGTGCCCCAAAGTACACCACTCTCATGGCAATATAGAAAACATTGAATATCATTAACGCGAATATACTATATGTTCCATACGTACATGTTTTCAAACTTCGATCGTGCTGTACATCACGGGCACTTTTGTTTAAAAAAAAATGCATTGTAGTTCATAGAGAAGACATCGCTCTACAATCTTATCCATATTTTCAAAAGGGTGAACGTTAAAAGGCAATTGGGAATGGTCCAAAGTTACACCTACGCCCACTCCTCCTTGATACTAAACACAGATATTAGCAACTCAAACACCGTTGTTCTAGCGTGGACGGTTTTAAAAATAGTCCCGGCAGTACAGCAAATACACTTTTTATCAATGAAAAGTCATGGACATGATAGAAGAGGCTTAACTTTACAAGATCTATACGGTGATATGCCAAAAAAAAAAAAAAAAATACTCCACCCTCACGGCAATATAGAAACATATAATATCATAACGCGAATATATATGTTCCCAACGTACATCTTTTCAAAATTCCATCGTGCCGTATAGCAAAGGCACTTTTGTTTCCAAGAAATACAAGTAATTAATAGAGGAGACATTGCTGTACAATTGTCAAGAGGGTGAACATTCAAAAGGAATCCCTTGGGAAGTGTCCAGATTCACACCTGCGCTCACGCCCCCTTATTACAAAACACAGATATTAGCAACGTTAATACCGTTGTTCTAATGTGAACGGTTGTAAAAGTAGTCCCGGCAATACAGCAAATACAATTTTCATCGATGACAAGTAATGGAAATGATAGAAGAGACTTAGCTTTACAAGATCTATATAGTGAAGAGGGTGCACATTAAACGGCAACCTTGGGGGATGTGCCAAAAAATACTCCACCCTCACGGCAATATACACTCTAAAAAAATACTCCTCAAATTTGAGTAGAAACTTGTCAAATTTGACAAGTTCTCCGCATCCGAGGGGCACTTACAAGTTTCTTATCAAAATAATAAGTACTAACTTGTCAAATTTTTGAGTCGGAGTTCTTCTCAAAATTTGAGGAGGAACCTTCTCATTTTTTGATAAGAGTGCCTGCTCAGAATTAGTAGAAACTTGTCAATTTAACAAGCACTTCTATTCAAAATTAAGCTGGCAACTTCTCAAATGTTAAGAGATTGCCTTGTTAAATGGAATAAGACACAGACAGAAAAGCATGCATACATTCCAACACACACACATTCAAGAACACAATATCACGTGGTCTTTTGAAAATTTTTTAGTCGAGTTATACACTATGTAATGATACTTGCGTGGTTCTTCATGTGTGTATGGCTATACCCCAACTCATATTCAGCGTGCCCTATTTCAAATTTGTCACATTGTGTTGTAAAGATTACTTTAAGTGGGATAAAATAAGATATCTATCATAATGCAATGAAATAATTGCTGACATCTTTGTCTATTACAAATTTAACTGTCCCTACAATGTGTTGAAGTCACACAAGTTAAATATTCCAAACAGTCAAATGCCATTCCACATCTTTCATTCTTTTTTCTTATGTTTTTCATTTCCCAAAGCCAAATTCTCTGTGTGAAAAGCTTTTTCTTCAGTCCAAAAAGATTTGAATTTGATAAGCAGAGTTCTCTGGATATTATTCTCTTTACACACTCTCATTTCATCAAATTGATGGTGACAAAGTGGCAAAACACGGCTAGAGAAGCAACATGGGAAATGTCATGTACTTTTGATTATTTCATAAGCAAGAACTTTATTTGAATTTTGATTCTAAAATCCTGCAGACATCACAGGTGTCGTGAAATTTATAATTTATAGCTACTGAAAGAAACATTAAGTCTAGTGGGCTGTAGATATCCAAGGTGGTGGACAAGCTGTTCCTCGCCTACTTTGCGGATTTTGTCCATGCTACCATAGCAGGTCATCATAACGCAGATCTTGAGGTTGTTCATGGTGTGTCCTGGTAAACTGAAATTGTAGGCTACGGAAAGTCCTGGTGTTTGTAGCCTTATGGATTGAAGATGTTTTGTTGTGCAAATGGCCAGTCTCCATTTGGTTTCTTCTATGTAGATTTTGTAGCTGGCTGTACATGTGATCGCGCAAAGGTCTCCAGGTACACTGGGATGTTTGTACTGATCTGTGGATTACAAAATGAATATGTAATGACAAATAAAGAACATAATAATGATACAATTGTCCACAATAGCATTGTCCACAATAGCATACTAATACTATTGCCTCAATGTAAGATATGGATTTGACTTGGACATCACAGAAACTTAGCCATCAAATACTTCATACAAGCAATATCTAATCGATTATGCTACTTTACAATCATTCTGTGTTATTTGCATAAGAAAACAAACAAATGGAAAAAATGAAACAAATATTAGAATATCTACCAAAATAATTATTTTTTTAATCTTATTATTATTATTATTTTTTTTTTTTTGCAAACGTATGTTGCACTGGACTGACATCTGTGTACTAACATATGAATGTCAAATGTTAAATGATCATTGAATATTTTTTTGTTTTGCAACTGCATGACCGTATACTGAAAAGAAAAAAAAAAGGGAATAGTAGAATAAAATGAAATGAAATGAATGAAAGTATCTAAACTCTTGGGACAATGAACAGGCCTGGTAGGGAGTACAATATATCTTGGTCTACAAAATGAACAGCTGCATCAGCCAAAATTTTAACAAATTTTGAGTTTCCCTCAAAATTCTTCAGTAAATGTGAAATAACATGTCTTAGACTGAAATAGTATGCTTGTGGAGCATTTAAGTACTATAATCACAAATCAAAAAAGAAAAATATTCAAGTAATTTGGCTGATCCGCCGGTTCCATTTGCAAATAACAATATGCTAACCTGTTTCCAATATTCCATACTAGTTGAGGTAGTTCCTCCAGTCCACCTGCTTCTCGGCGTATCTCAGGATATCTCTGAAAATCATGGCCTCTTTGTGATGAGCTGTTGGGCTGCCTGGGGAGCCAAGATTTCAGAATCCTGTCCCACCTATATTTTAAGTTAAAAATTTGTAGACCAGGAAAGCACTATGTATTATTATGAGCAGGTTTTAACTTCTTCACTACAGTTAAATGTACTGAAATATGTAAATGAAATGAAAGAAACTTATCATTTAACATCAGACCTTGATCTGCAATTTACTTACTGACCATGTTCATCTATCAATTTGTGATACATTTTCACATGATCATAATCACTAAAAATATGCGAGTAAATATAAGAGCTTTATGAGCTACCTACTCACCTTTCATGGGGCAACATGCATGGTATTACGTTCCTCATCTACGATTAAAGATATCAACATAAAACATTTTATAACTGTTTCCTTTCTGGATCTGATGACGATGTTTCAAGCCTTGCCATTTGGGAGAATGGGGCCTCCCCCTATTCTGACTATGGGAATCCAACATTCAACACACAGACACAATCTGGGATATCCTACCCCTTTGGAAGATGGTGTTTCTATTTACATTTTTTTTTTTGGGGGGGGGGGCAAACACATGACGACAATTACTGTTTGATCATGTTTGGTTGAAATCCATCATCTAGTTTTGCAGAAGACATAATGTGCAATAGAGCATGAAGGGGGCAATGCTAAACATGAATGCCATAAACAATCATCACTTTACTTCCAATATAGTACAAGAGATTTAGCTTTAAAGTACAAATCATATACCATCCGGTCTATGTCAATCAATCAGGGAAAATGTTGAAAAAGATCCGCAGTTGGCACTTACTTCTCAGTACGATGTACTGCCCTGCTTTTGCACCTTTCTTTCATCCAAGATACCACTTGACTATTGGGATGATCATGGCAGCTTAACCATGCAGTTCAATTTGGCCGTCGTGTCCTAGTCGTCTTCCTGCAAGTCATCTGCTAACCAAAAATTCAACTCAATGTCAGGTTTGAAGAAAGTTGACAAACTTTTATGAAAAAGATTCAACAAAAGCTCACTCATATTTTGCTTAAAATAGAACTGAAAGTAAGCACAGGAGAATACCACCAGTCACACTAATTACACTGAATAAAATGTACCGAAACTGCAAGTAAATGCACAAGAAAAACATACACAGCCCAGTCGCTGTAAGTAGCGCTGTATCCGCACAGCGTACTAACAGCGTCTGGTCGGGCTAAAGAAAAACCAAGCCCTGCAGTTCACAATGGAATCATTGGCAAAATCTGAACAAGGAAATCAAGGACAACTATAGTACTTTCAACTGTATCTAACCTACGTGCATGAAACAAATTCTAGCAAGTTGTATGGAAACCCTGGACTTTCTTCTCACTTCTGATGTACACCACCCTGGAAAATGCTACCCAGGACTATAGAACTAGTACCGTACGTAGGAGTAGATGTACAGTATGTAGTTCATCGTGGACTACATGCAAAGACGAACATGTACAATATGTTGATATGCAATAGCACATCACAGTTCGGTACATTGTATTTGTAGACCTGTAGGTTCTTGATCTACAGTGTAGATCTACCCTACTTAGGAACCTGGTACTCTAGTCTCTGGCTACACCCCAATGGTTACACATGTGTCGCTATATGAATATTACAGCCAAACCCAAAAACTATACAGTTCTAGATCTAGATCTAGACATCTAAATGTTAGACTAGGTCTAGACATAGAGTAAGATCTAGACAAGGATTTCTAGATCTAGGGTCTAGAACTATATTTCTCTAGGCATATTGAGGACCTAGATTTTGTTAGATCTTCTAGAACTGTAAGGTCGACTACTACGGTACGGTATTAGACCTTTGAAGACTCCTAGCTAACACGTTAGACTCTAAAGTCTAACTAGTTACTAGTCTGTCTATTATAAACACAAATTGTACATAGACAATCTGCTGTAGACTAGAAGTTAGGTACCGGTACCGGTAGGCCTATATTCGCCTATATCAAGAATTCAAAAATCCGGCAGATACAGCTAGGTACAATGTGTAGGTCTAACGGTTAGGATTTAAACTAGAGTCTAAACTCTAACTTAGATCTAGTGTAATGGTCTTGATTTTCTACGTAACAGTAGGCCTAGAGTCTAAATGTCTAGATGATAGGTCTCACGTTGACGTTAGATCTAACAGTAGGCCTACAGGTGTATGGTTAGATTCTAGTAGATTCTACTAGAGCCTCTGGCTCTAGATAATCTTAGTAGAAATCTAGATCTATAGAAAGTCTAGTATAGATCTAGGTAACGTCAGAATCCTTAGTTTTGTTAGATCTAATATTTTACGCACTAGATCTAGAACCTAGATCTATAGTCTAACAGTTAGATCTAGGCCTAATTGGAAACTAATCAGATCGAACAGTTAGCCTACAAATCACAATGCACGTAACTAACGTTGGATCTAGTAATGTATTTTCCAACCGTTTAGAGGCCTGCCCCGACTACGTAGACCTAGAACCTATTTAGTATTGGCCATGTACCATACGTAACATGTTAGAGTTCTACGTTTCTATTATAAGTGTCATTAGACTAGAAATTAGGCCTAATTTCTTTTGAATATCAGACATAACAACTCAGCTGTTATAAAGTTTTGGCTTGTTCCCTCATCGTCTGGTTGGGAATTGAAGTGCTCTAGGCCCTACATCCTACTTGACTAAGACTAACAGTTAGAACACTGCAATTTATTGTTAATGTTAGAACTAACGTTAGACGGGATCTTTAACGTTAGAAATAGAAGTCTCATGTGAACTGTTAGGCCTGTTTAGTGTGATAGTAATACTGTTGATTCCAACAATACTCCAATAGTTACATCTAACGTCAACAGTTAACGTCACTGGTAGTGGTATATGATAAGCATACTTAACTTAGCCATGTAAAAAGGCACCTAAACTAGTGAACATTAAACCTAACACACGTAACAGTAACACCAGAGTTTTAGGTAGAAAACCCTATCGTGCCACAGACGGTCTGATATAGTATACTAGTAGTAATAACGACGTAGGCCCTAACGTACGTTTGAAGTAGGATACCGATACTAGAAATAGGACATCTGTTAACTGTTACAGTACTGTACGTCGTTACTCCTACTAGAGGGTACGTACTAGATTCTACTGTAACTGTTAGGCCTAGTATCCTAACATTAAATGTTAGAGTCTGTAACGTTAGAATCCATAAATTAATACTACTAGTACTGATCTAGATCCTCTAGGGAACAGTAGGGCCTACTAAATGTTAGAATTTCTAGTAGACACTTCGTTTACCTGGTACTGTGGTAGGCCTACCGGTACAGTAGTTATGCAGTATGGCACCATCAGCAGGCCTGCCATGTTTGTTAACAGATACAGTGAAACCTTGCACACCAGACATAGACAAAAATACGTAAAAATTGCATTCATTCCTTTCAAGAGACAACAAGAGCAATCTGATTGATATCTATATATCCAACACTATTCATTAGACTCAAATGTTTTGCATATTTGGTCTTCAAAAAGATGATAAGAACGGATTAAAAACTTACCCAAATCACGTTCGCGAACATCATCTGCAGCCAAAGAGATTTTCCCCAGTGACTGCTAGAGTGCGGAGTCTGTACGCCCTGTACTATTGTTTTGTGAGCGCAAGGGGAGCATGGATGACAACGAGGCGGTACAACGGTAGGCTCACCCCTCGTGCTAACACGCTAGCAAAGGAGCAACCGAGGAGCAGCCAAAATCAAGTGCGTACTCGCGTAAAAGTTGAGAAGTTCGCGTAATACGCGCTGTAGAAATGTATACATCAAAGATAGTAGAGATAATAAGATATGAAGGCGCGCGATAACAATGGACACAAAATGGCTACCCTACATGACGATACAAAAGAGAGCTAAGTACAAACTCAGTACACCTAGGAACATCATTCATTTCCAAAGGTAGTGGTATCTTTATTATCTTAAAAAGATTTAAAAATTATAGTCGTAGCTTTTTTTCGATGAAGGGGATTATTTTGAAGAACGAGATTTTAGAGTAATAAGGATTATTTCGTGGAGGTAAAAATTTGGCAACAACATGATCTCACAATCAAAACGCTTGATAAACAACAACAACATCTGCAAAGACAGCGCGTCTCAGGCAAAGACACACATCACCTGAGACGCGCTGTCCCTGAAGCCGCTGCTGTTGTTTGTCAAGCGTCAAGGCAGCGCGTCTCAGGTGATGTGCGTATACGCTTGAAGACCGCGCGCTGTCCATTTGTTTTGTACAGGATTAGCGCGCACTTTCGTGTCTTATCTATTAAGCGTCTTTGGTATACATAGTACGCAAAGTCCGCCATTGTTAAGTGAGCTATGGCGGCCCCCATGAAATCACTGACTCCATTGTAGAGTCCGCCCTCTAGTGGTGGGGAGGAGAAAAATCTCTTTGTCTGCAGCCAAACTTCCAGGATTAGCGAGCGAGCGCAGGTCACTGCGCATGCGTGCATTACTTACAAGTAAACGTGATACCCGGCCCCAACATTGACGAATAAAAACGCTCCCTGCCAATGACGTGATATGAGACGGCCTTCTACTCAAAATTTCGGAGCAACACCAGACAAAGTTTTGGAAATGAGTACAATTCTACTTAAAATAAGTAGAACTTCTACTCAAAGTGAGTAGTTACGACTTAAAAATATTTGAGATGGTGTTCTACTCATAAAATGACAAGTTTGTTTTTAGAGTGTAGAAAACATAAAAAATTATATAACGCGAATATATGTTCCAAACGTACATGTTTTCGAAATTCCATCGTGCCGTATAGCAAAGGCACATTTTTTGTTTCCAAAAATGCGACTAATCCATAGAGGAAACATTGCTCTACAATAACTACATTGTCTAAAAGGTGAACATTCAAAGGTAATCTCTGGGGAGGTGCCTAAATTTACACCTACGCTCACGCCCTTTATTACAAAATACGGATATTAGCAACGCAAATACAGTTGTTCTAGCGTGGATGGTTTTAAAAGTAGGTCCGGCAATACAGCAAATACACTCTTATATAAATGAAAAGTCATGAAAATGATAGAAGAAGATTTGCTTTACAAGATCTACACATTAAAGAGGGTGCTTATTGAAGGGCGATCCTGTGGCGCGTGCCCCCAAAATGCCCTTTATCCTCTTGGCAATATAGAAAACATACAATATCATATAACGCGAATATTATATGTTCCAATCGTACATTGCTGTCAAAATTCGATCGTGCCTTATAGCAAGGGTATTTTTGTTTCCAAGAAATGCAATGTAATCAATGCAGGAGACATTGCTTTACAATACTTACATAGTAAAAAGGGGTGCACATTTAAAGCGGCCCATTGGGAGGCACCCAAAGATACCCCTCAACCCCGCGTCCCCATACGCAAAACGTGCATTATGCCAATGTGAGTACTGTTGTTATGAATGTACTCTTACAATTACCGGTAATTTGCATTTTAAGTAAATTATTTTTGTACGACCAATTCGAAAAGGCATCCATCGTGTTCATTGACCTATAAAACATAACTTTATACATTTAGATCTTTAAAATTGGATAACGGGAAGCTGAGATCTGTCAATTTTCTCTCATTACAGGTGCTAATTTGCATATTATGCAAATTTTACTATTTTGCCCCACTGGATTTTTTGAGACTTTTAGTATGGTGTTCAGGAGGCCTCAGCGACTTGCACTGCAGTGAAATTCCTACTGTTGCAATTAGTGGTGGGTTACCCCCTAAAAAGCGCTAGATTGACTGGACTATTCTTTTCCATACATGTAATATGCATTTACAAATAACATTTGAAATTTCCTGAAATTATCCCCCAAACATAGCTATTATCATGTGAAAACGGCTTTCCAATACACCAATTCCTTTAAAAGTTACACGACATTAAAGGGGATAAGGTTCAATAGGTTTTACAGCAATATTTAAGGGTTATAATGTCTCCGCGCGCAATTGCGTAGGTTCTGTATGTGGGGTTTGTTGTAGATCACTGCTATCTATTGATCAAATCTCAAAAAATACGGTTTGAATGGAAACAATGTCATTATCGTTTTCAAATTCCCAGTGACAGGGCATTTAATCTTGTTGCTTTCGCGTGGCCTTTCTTATTATAATATACAAGAAGTAAATTTGTTATTGCTTTCAGCAATAACAAATTTGGGCCCGTTTATCTATATCATGACGAACTTCCGGAATAACGAAACTTTGGGGGAAAAAAATGAACCTTCGGAATAATAAACTGTGACCAATATTGTTATATTGTACAAGCTTTAACGCCGACATCTATTAACCTATACTTGCACTCTTTGAAAGGAAACACGCCAACAACCAACGACACAACAGGAATGGAAACAATGCCATTATTGTTTTCAAATTCCCAGTAACAGAGCATTAATCTTGTTACTTTCGCGTGGCCATTCTTTCTATACAAGAACTAAATTTGTTATTGCTTTCAGCCGGCAGCAGTATAGCTTTCGATGGTTTGTGATATCATTAGAATTAAAACATTGAGCTCTCCATAGCTGACAATTGTAAAGTAGTAGCCCGCCAAAGTTGGATTACCTTTTTTTTTTTGATACGCACTGTATAACCTGAAAAAAAAAAAACAGATTTATTGGGTTTTTATCAATTGTACATTATATAGCCACTCAAATAATGATGTATTGTCTGAGTTAGTCTTCGTACACCACTTAATTACCAACTGCTAATAATAGTCGTAATCTTCGTTGTAATATTAAACTAGAAATGTCGCTATGACGACTGGTATGCCTCTGCCATAATGCATGATTCTCCTAATAGGTCTATAGTACATGTGGACAATGTGTGATTACATTTTCACAAAATTGGCAAAATATTATAATGGCATGTTTGTCACAAATGTGTTGAATGGTCACCTTCCTTGACCTAGGTTTAATTGGATGAATAGGAGAGCATGTATTTCACTTGATCTTTGACCTTTGACCTATCGTAGATTTTTTTTTTTTTTTTTGGGGGGGGGGGGGTGCACGGGGACCATTTCTGAAGAATTTATGATGTAACCCAGTATGGGCCGACATGAACTACACAGATACTTCCCTTCATTTTGTTATGAAAAAATAAGATAGCCATGTTTCATTTTAAACTCTGAAAGGCCATTTAACAAGTTCTTTATTTCTTAGCGCTTTTAGCATAAGATTCTTCTTTTTTTTTCACTTTAACCCGTTGAGGACGGTTTGATTTTGCTACAACACGCATTTCCCATAGACACCTGCCAGAGTATACTCGGGACTCGTCCTCAACGGGTTAATCTTCCAATAAGAGGAAACTGTCACGTAATTTTTTTTTCTTTAACTTTGTAATATCAGATAAGTTGTGATTAATTTCACGTTCTTGGAGGGAATCCAAAAAGACAAGAAACTGTTCATATGGGAAGCTGAATTGATTGAGTTTGGTAACACAGAATAGAAAAAAAAAATTTTTTATTTCATATAAGGAATAGAAAGTGTAATTTTTCTTTCTTTCTTCGCCGATTTCGATGAGATTTGATAAATAG
Source organism: Diadema setosum (assembly GCF_964275005.1). Taxonomy (NCBI): domain Eukaryota; kingdom Metazoa; phylum Echinodermata; class Echinoidea; order Diadematoida; family Diadematidae; genus Diadema; species Diadema setosum. Next base: position 25,982,398 of record NC_092688.1, on the reverse strand, counting down.
ATAGCAGTGACCTACAACAGAACCTACGCAATTGCGCGCGGAGACATTATAACCCTTAAATATTGCTGTAAAACCTATTGAACTATATTCCCTTTAATGACGTGTAACTTTTAAAGGAATTGATGTATTGGAAAGCCGTTTTCACATGATAATAGCTATGTTTGGGGAATAATTATAGGAAAATTCAAATGTTATTTGTAAATGCATATCAAATGTATGGAAAAGAACATTATAACCAAATTCCGTATCTTTTTAGAAAAATGCTAAAAAATATAATTCCTTCCTTAATATTTCATGACAACATCTATTTATCCCATCAAATGGGGTATCAGCTTGTAGGAAATTTGATTCTCTTCAAAATGATACCATTTTTATGGTAATTTGTTATTCCTAAATAAAATTATTCAAAAATAATCCGTCTCCTAGCAACGGGCGGCGCCCATCTTAGAAATATGCAAATTAGACGCGCGCGCAACCTTTTTTTCCCGCTGGCGACAACCGGATTCGGAAAATACAGGTTCTGACGATCTTCGAACATATCGTAGAATTTTTTTTTTTTTTTTTTGGGGGGGGGGGGGGGTGCACGGGGACCCTTTCTGGCTGCTAGACTAAATCTCTCCCCAGTGTAAGATAAAAAAGAAATTCAGTCGTGTCAAATGTTATGCAGACAAGATAAATTTTTCGTATATGGCAGCAAAAATGTTGATTTTTCTCTCTAAATATACACAAATGCGTGAGAAATGTGTAAATTAATGTTGTAATAACAGCATTTCAGCTGGGTAACCAAGAAAAGCGAAGTATTAGTCGAAACCTTCGGAAGCACTACAATTTCAGAACTTACAAGGTCGTGGTTGTTTCATAATTGGATTACATCGATTACAAAATATCGGGCCACCACAACATCAATTTCTCACGAGAGCTTGTTTTACAGGCGATTGGATACTACAGTAAGGCTACGGTCACAACTCAGAGCGGCGACCGACCGATTTGTAGCCTGCTCGGTCGCTGCTGAAATTTTGGCACCGCTCAGCAGTTTTTGGAGATGCTGAGCAGGCTGTAAAATCCTAGCGATGACCGAGCAGCGCCCTGTCGATTTCCCGTCGGTCACCGATCGATTTCAGTAAAATTTTGGCGAAATGTGGGGATCTGCAACGAGCAGAGTCCGAACAGTCACCGAGCGATGCCCCATCGGCAACTGGACGATCTCCCACCGGCCACAGGCCGATTTTTACGAAATTGCTCAGCGACCGACGGGTGATCGATAGGTCATCTACCGGTGACCCGTAGGCATTTAATGAATGATAAGGTAACCAAACCATATTTTACTACGTCAACATATCGACACTAACTTTTAGCTTTCATCTCTTTTGCCCCGAAGTGGTTGCCTCTGACTTCAATGTCCCTCATGTCGGTTGCCGAGATGTTGAGATGCTGATATGTTGGTGGGGTTTCCTTGCCTCTTATCCCTCCCCCTGCTTCTTCCACATTGCGCTAGATTATCTTCTCCATCTAGGCCCTGATTTCCTTCAGTGCCTGGTAGCTGTCATTTTTATCTTAACATTTTTAGTCCCCAAATCGTTCGACGGCGACCGCTCGATCTAGGTTTTCTTCTGTGTTGTTGTCATTTTTGTCTCTATTATTTTTGTTCCCTAAATCGCTCGGCAGCGACCGCTCGATTAGGTCAGTACCTGGGCGGTTCCTGCTCGGACACCGAGCGTATTTTGGGCAGCGAGTGAAAACTGGTCGGTCGCCGCTGAAATTTTAACCCCGCGTTAAAACTTCAGCGGCGACCGACCGATGCCCTAAAAATCAGCGGCGCCTGGTCGGTCACTGGTCGGTCACCGGTCGTTCTCCGACCGGTTTTAGCTAAAAACTCGCCGACCGGTCGCCGAGCAGGCTGATTTTGGGGGTTGTGACCATAGCCTTACTGCTTGGACACGATTCGATCATCACAATCATATAGCAGCGTTCTGCGTACTCAGCCAATGAGCAGGGAGGGCTCTTCAGGAATAAAAGTTGGTATACCGACTTATATCATTAAAACTATTTTTCACACTTTTGATCTCAAAATACTACAAAACAACTCACTATCCAGGCAAATCGCGTCAGCCAGACACGTTTCTCTATAGAGCTTTTCAATATAGGCCCTATCGCCAGCAATTTCGAATTGGTGAAAGATAAATTTTGAGCCATTACATTAGTAGGACCTACGATGCTTTTAGCTTTAAATTTTTGCAGCGAAATTCTCATATTATATACAGGACTGGACGGGTCAGCAGATAGCGACTGAAATTGTTGCAAATTGCGCACGGCCTACCACGTAGGGCCTTAAAACGATGCCTTACAATAGGATTGCAATGTGAAAATCAATGAATGATCTCCACAGTCCATTTATTGATGGGACAATACTAACGTAGTCCTAACTCAGTACAGACAACAAACTACAATGTCTTTTCTAACAATGTGACGCATGACACATTATAGGATGTAATGGTACCATGATTTATCCAACTTGGCTTGCAAGAATACCTCAATCTGTGCATTTTAATGTAGGCCTAACCCTGGCCTTGCAGAATCAAGAAAGTCCACTGTCCTCCATCTTTGTACCAAAGTCTGATAAAGGGCTACCCCGGAGGCCTGTCAAAGAACAAAGATTACAGACAAGAAAGGCTGCAGAATAAGTGTTGCTATATTAGACGGTTCCTCAAGATCACGGACCCTTTACACCTATAGCTACATGCGTGAGGTTTTGATCGATTAATTTTTTTTTATTGTATTCATAAACAAACTGTGATCCGCAGATTTGTTTTTTTCGACCTACTTAAACACCTATTACAGATGAGTACAATAGTAATTCCGGTACCCTTGCACACACACACACACACACACACACACGCCGTAACATGGCCACGCGCAGCGGAGGGGGGGGGGGGGGCAACCCCTTCTTTTTTTCAGCCCCTCTTTCTCTCCCTTTAGACTTGGATACTTCCCTCACACACACGCACACACACACACAAATCAGTAAATGAAAAAAAAAAGTCGCATAACAATTGCTAAATAATCTAGTTTTTTTTTTAAAGCTTTAATTCCAGTTTACAATACATCGTCCATGGCCATTGTTTTTGTATATTTATGTGTTTATTTCTCTGAACCTTTTTGATCGAAAATTTCCAACTAATCCACCGGGAGTGAGAAAAAAAATATCTATATAAAAATTTCAAGTCTGCAAATTAGTACAAACCCTCTCTCCTGTGGGAGGGGGACACCTCCCTTCAACACCCCTTCCCTTGCCCTGTCGCTGCATTCCACCAGATGTTGAACATAATATTCTTGCCTTCCCCTAGATATACACGTAGCAGCGTACGACTCTCCTTACAAACATAAGGCCAGAAGGAGGGGGAATACTGTAACAGTAGTTGAGCTGTGGACAGGAAAAACTGAACACAGCACTACAAAGGCCTGCTGCAAACAGAACGCGCTGTTGACATCAGCTTATATACGCATAACCGGAAAATGTAATTTGTACCGTTCTCGACTTCTCCATGACTATAGGCAATCCTGTATTTTTCTTATCTGATTTAAAGACACAACCGTCTGGTTGATAACTCTATGCTTTTATTTTCAGGTCAGCTTTTCGTGTCAGAAGATCACGGACAACGGTGAACGGATGGACTCGGAGAAAATTGTAAGTTGTTAAGAGTCCGTACTCTGATGTGGTTGAAGGTCTGGATGAAAAGGGGGATTGCATGGTGTGAATCAGAATTCTTGGCTAAATAACGGCTGTGATATAACATGCACGAGTGTAATAGTTACGTAATGTTCACTTCAAACAGGATGCTTGAACACACACACACATGCGCACAGAAACACACACTCATTAAAAAAAAAATAACCTCAGGACCTATTGTAAAAACTCGTTACACTATATGACGTCAGAAAGATATCTTAAAAAGGAGACCTCTGGATGATTTTCAGATTTTTACATTTGAACAACTATAAATTAGTTATACGGGGTACAGAGTTTCGAATTTATAGTGATTGGGACGAAGGATAAGAATGTTTTCGAAATTTATTATTTATATATTAATATATTTTATTATTTACAAATTGCAATGAACAAGGATGATGACATGGCAGCCTCATCATAAGAATGCATGAGTTGGGGCTCAAGGAAACAGAACAAAAGAAGAAGGCATGCATAGATTATACACAGGTGAACTTGCAAGCAAGTGGTGTTGTAATGGAATTACGCTGCCACATTTCTGATATATGCGAGGCTCCTATGTCATTGACACTGTTCAGTGTAATTTGTTTAAGGTTTTTCAAAGTATTGTTTCTCTGCTCAAGAACCTCAATAAATTCCACAAATCTATACATGGAACTATCAATTTATGTATCACATGATATAAAATTATGAAAATCGTCTCGAATGCCCCTTTAATCAACGTGGTATGAGATGAACATATTCAGGTGACGCACGGCACACTGTTTTTTCCACACAAAAAAGAAAGAAAGAAAGAAAGAAAAAGAAAAGAAGAAAGAAAGAAAGAAAGAAAGAAAGAATCAATTGAATTAAAGCCCAATCGTCGCGACTCTCAATACATGCACCATTATTGAGTAATGGTACCACAGAATTTGTTCTCCCTGTCCTGTAATCCCAGGTCAATCCTTCACAGATTTGTTCAGTTTATGCCTTTCTTAAAACGCAAGAGATTCACCGAGATACTCCTTGCGTGGAAAAGTAACACGATGGACCTCTAAGTAACACGATACATCTAAAATTACAAACATTAATGTACAATATCTTCCCCTTTGTCATTCTACGACAATAAACCAGTTCTCTATAAGGTCGATAGTGCAGTTGCCAGGATTCATCACCAGCTATATCTATATTATTCCTGAAGTGAAAATGTGAAATGATATGTTTCTGTTATCAATAATTATTGTTGTATGTAGTTCCCTGGCCAAATTTGGCTATGTGTGCAACAATAATTAAAATCAGTAATGCAGAAATCTCTGTGCTGATCCGAGTTATTTAGATAACCTCTCATTTTTCAGACTTTTACATTTGAACAACTATTGATTAGTTATGCTGAGAACAGAGTTTCAGAATTTATAGTGATTGGGATGATGAATAAGAATGTTTTCAAAATTTTTTACATATTGCAATGAACAAGGATGATAACAAGGCAGCCTCACCATAAGCATGATAAGAATGCATAAAATGACAAAGAGGCCATACACGCATAGCTTTTGCCCTTGTCAAAACGAACGAAAGTCATCAAGGGATACGTCTTTGCGTACTGTATTATTTATTTCTTAATTCTATAACAAAAAAAAAAAGTTCACAAGATTATTGTGTGTCGTCAAGAATTCATCACCATTTATGAGGTAATATCTTTTTAAATGGAAACTTGATGCACGTTTCTTATATCAAATTTGCTGCAGCTATGATAATAATACTGAATGTATAATTTGACTTTTTATTGACGTTGCAATATCGGTTAAAGCCAGATGAATGGCAATTTCTGTGCCGATCCGATTTATATAGGTAGAAAGCGGGTACTCTTATCTATCGTCAGTTTCCTCTTTTTACATTGTAGTTTAATGCGAAGTATAATGCAATATTCTATGTTTCGTGTGTGACCACGCACCACAAAACTCATAAGATTGGTCGCATAAGGGACTATTGTCCATACACGTGAAACTATTTGGCGGGTATATACTAGTACACGTCAACTGACATTTTCCCCCCTTTTTTATAGGGTGATGTCGTTTTAACTTACAGTTACTTCTTTTCTACCTATATCTCTGAAGAATGGCCGCACAGAATTAAGTATGTTATGCGTACTTATTTTTACTTCTTTTGTCCAACCCATGTTTTCACTTTCATTAGTTAGAGGATGGTGAGGTTTGCCCCGATCATGTATAATTTTTCACGATATATATATATATGCATCACTGTAACGTCGGTTAAATTTTGCAAGACCCGATACCACGTTTTTGGAAGCTTAGGTCCATGCATCATTTACGTGGTTTTCGAGATAATTCAGATATATAGTAAGCACTAATAAAATGATTTGCCCTATTATGAATCTTTATCAATTTATTATTGATTTAAAGGTGATATGAAAAACAGACATTTTCCGTATAGAAACCAAATGACTTATTTGCACGGCTCCAGTATCAAAAGATGCAGCCTCCTAGAGGGTTCTTGATATCAGGTTTAATGAGGGTGTTTCGCTGCACCCCTGGTTCCTCTATTATAGCCTAGCTATCCTATCATTTGGCTGGTTAGATTTTAAACTATGTTTGCAATATCGATTTAAGTTCGTCCATGTATGTGATCTTTACAAATAACAAAGAGTGAAATAGATAAACACATCTGTAAAAGTTCTGTCACAACGTTAGTCGGACACAAGATAAGATTGTCATGTTATACAGACCCATGTTTTTACATAAGTAAGTGCAATATGATCTCACCATGGTAACGAAATCAGCTGGAGTAAGGTCTCCCAATGGTTTGCGCATAGAACAGTACGGATGTGTGTGTGTGTGTTGGGGGAGGGGCAGGTGGTGGGAGTTGTAGGATAGGCCCAACAAGGCAAACGTTACACGAACACCACCGACCGCTTTATGCGGCACGCTTCATATCGACTAATTCTTACGTAATAGCCGGCAACGATACAAAAGAAAACAACCGACAATAGTCCGTCATATTATTTGCCAACCACACGCAAAGACATCTGTCAACCATACGAAAAAAAAAAAAAAAATCAATCCTCAAAACGTCTCTATATTCACTCCTCTAGTATATAGTATTTGTATTGAATGGCACGGTTGATGACTACATAAACTATACCTCTATAAGTAGCAATACATACATATTTATGTATGCATAAACCCTATTATGAGGCAATTTACTTATTTCTTCTAGTGTGCGATTTCCTGAATCAGCTATAACGTTTGGTATCGCCTCGACCCTTTAAAAAAAAATCTTTACAACATAAAACCGTGCACGAATGTTTGATGCAAGATTTCAAGACAGGAAATTGATGGTATTACTCACCCTAGCCCAAGCAAGGAGTACACGAGAGCAATGCGGCGTCAAGGCGAATCCTCCGCTGGAACTTTCTGTCCGTTAACCGTCCAGAAGCTCGTCTAGCCAACTTCTGCTTGAAAGGATGTATATATAGACCGACTGCGGAGACATTGTTGTGGACGGCTTGTGTATAGCCTTTTTGCCAGGCGGCCCTAATATAATAACGAGTATCGATTCGTCCTACCTCAGCTCTCTACACCCATTTGTTTGTAAACGTGCACAGAACAATGGTCCTATAATGATGGTCTCCTGTATTTGCTATTATAGCATTGTTTAATTTGTCTTTTGAATCGTAGATAGGCCTACATGTACTAATAAAGTTTGAGCACAGAATAACACTTGCCTGCTCGTCTTCATGTTGCATAATCACTTACCTGTTTCAACTAGCCGTTATAGATTCAAGCAATAGTTGATAACATTAATTGACTTCCTGTTACATTAACGTATGTAAATTAAGTGTAGAAATAAAATCACTCAATCAATTAGAGGAAGGAACAGTTTCGTTTTTTCAACGCATTATACTCGACTTTAGATGAAAATGCCGAACAACCCAACAACAACAACAACAAGCTGGTGAACAGAACAGAAAGGGCGACTAGCCAATGAAAGATGAGTGTGTTCACCGCGTTCACTATCTACCAAACACACATGCGGAAGTACTCGTCAAGCCAATAACGATCACTTCCACCCCCATAGCATAACAGACCTTGTATACTGTACTAGTGCTTGCCGACTGCGTCGAAAAATCCAATGGTGCACATTGATGATCTCAACCTCCCCTCTGAAGTGGTTCCGATCGATACTACCCTGTAAAAACATCGGTGTTAGATTTAACACCACGGTTGTTAAATCTAACACCGATCAAACTTCAATAAAGGACCACACCCACAGGTGTTAAAAATGCACTGTGATGGTGTTGAAAAGTGTTCACCTGACACTTCGTGGTGTTAATTTGACACTGTACCTGGTGTTATTTTGACACTGTACTGGTGTTAATTCAAAAATGACACCACATGGTGTTGATTTGATATTTGCTGGTGTTAATATCAATGGTTTAACACCCGTCCAGCTTCAATAAGGGACCACACCAGCTGGTGTTACTTTGGTGTAAATTTATTTTCACATTTTTTCAAAATCTAGTATTTTAATGTAAAATTCTTGATCGTCTTGTTTAAATTAAAAATCAACAAGAAGTGCAGTTACTAAGAAACTCTTCAAAAAACAGTTTAAAATTTGGAAATGACACCCGTAGGTGTTAATTTAACACCATAAATGAGCACCGAAAATTTAACACCAGCTCGGTGTTCACTATTCAACACCGGAGTTTTTGCAGTGTAGTAATATGAATTTCGCTATGATGCACTGATTGCTCTTGGCAAATGGTAATGTAATGTGTCAGGTCTTAAATAAGCATTCTCTTTGAACAACATGATAATCCATGATTTACTTTGTGTAGGGCACAGACACAGTAAAAAAAACAAAACAACAACAACAACCCAATAACAAATAAAGCAATAATAAAAACGTTCCAAGGGCAAATTTGACAAAGTAATGCCTGTGCTGTATTCCATTCAATATTCAATAGTAGATTTATTTCCATCATCAAAAAGAAAAGAAAAGAAAAAGTTGACATAATCCAAAGAGATAAAATTTTTTTTTTCATTTCTCTTACACTCGTCTGATAAAGGATTTTTTTTTTAATACAATATAAAGTATATATACGAATGATGTCGTAAAAACAGAAACAATGCACTTTGCCATGGCAACAAAAATAGTAAATAATCAAAATGATGGAAAACCATGTAAGACCATGATAAAAACAGACAGACAGACAAACAAACAAACAAACAAATAACTTAGAGGTGTACAGTAGTCATATATTATCTTCAACATTTTAAAACGGCCATCCAATTCACCGAACTGGAGGTGTATACACAAAATGTTCTTCACATAGGGTTTTCGTCTCATTCTGATATCGGGTGTAATCTCAAGATTTGATAGAACTTAAGAGTACGATATATTCGGTACTGACATCATTCTGTCCTTGGCCTTTAGCTCTTTGAACATAAGAAACGGTGATAATAGAATTACTTCTGCGTATTCGTCATGTCTGCATGCAATATCATTTGCCTTTCCGTTTCGTTTTTGTGCACTTGCCTTGATATTCATTTTTATCATCTTATTTCACATTGGTAGCATTCATTCAGCGAAATCTCTTTTTTTCTATTATGGGTCGCATCACAGAAATATTATGAAGAATAAGTGCACAAAACTAAATCATTGGAAAATATCGAAGATACAATGAAAAGTACATGATGTCAAACTATTGAGGTTAAGCATTAAAGCTTCCAAGAATTTACAAAAAGAATTCAATCAAGTTATGATGATGCAGTTTAATATGGTTTCATTATTCTTCCAGTCTTTACCACCCCGTGAGCAGTATATAGAGTATAGTTTATACGATTATCAACTTCAGATCAGTGAAAACAACAACAACAACAACAACAACAACAACAACAAAAACCATCCGGATTTACATTGGTCCTCGGGTACACGTTTCAGTCAAACTGTTTCTCGGAACGCCGTTAAAATGACACACTTCCTTTGGTAAAGGTGCGGATAATCAGATACCAGGAAGTACTCTGGGTGGACGACGCACACTGAAAGGGATGTCGTTGCTTCCCGCCACTTTTCAATTGCACGCATTGTTATCGTATCATATAATAAAACGCGTTAAAGAAAAAAACAGTAAAGACTACTCGAGATATTAATGGTAGGCCCTATTCTAACATTTTAGCATATTTTTTTTCTTCTCTTTCTCTTTAGTGTCATATTCAACTGCAATCAAATTTGATATGACAGAAATCGTATCACTTTCAAAATCTTGAAGTCATAGCTAATTATTGCTATACTTTGTGACCGTCAATTTGGGGGGTTGAATCCAATTAAGAAGTAATCGCTCGCCACGTAATCACAATTCTAATTTTGTTCTTTCAGCCTCTGTACGTGCTTCGCTTTCTCGTCTGATTAACAACTTTTCTTCAGAAAACTATTCAACTTCAAACTCGACAAGGTAATCGTATGTGGTACTCACACTACTCTTCCACTTCTCCAACAGGACTCCCTCTGTAGCCCTCTTATGAATTTTCCTGTCGGTGCAAAAAAAAAAAAAAAAAAAAATAAAGCCCGTGATTACAAATGAAGTCTCCAACAGGCCATCAACATCACAATGTGCACTCATGTACACTATGTACACTATCGGCATATGCACGCATGCAATTTAACACGCTCACATTATTTTCTAAAACACGTCCACACAACAGTCAAAACACACTGTCAAACCCGCACCAACAGTCTGCTTACTCTTCTTGTCAGTCTTTGCTCTATTTATGAAAATATGAAGGGCCAGCCGTGCAGTCTGGTCGAGAAATATACACAATTGCCTTCGTTTGCTTTCGAATGTTCATTTGTAAGACCATTCCATGCTGAAGTTGGATAATTAAGTTGGAATGTGACGTCTTTTACACCAAATTCGGAGACATTTGACCGGGGGGGGGGGGGGGGGGTTCTAAATGTGATTTCATTTCTGCCAAAATAGATGCTTCATTTCATTTCATTCACTTTATTTTCATTTCCAACAAAGAATATAAGTGTCCTAAATATATCGTGCAAAAAACAACCCCCCAAAAAAGCACACACAAAAAAAAAACCCAAACAAACAAACAAACTCCCGACAAACATATGGCCCGAATTCACGAAGGTGGTACAAATGAAACCATGGTTTAAATAATGGACAAAAACCGTGGAGCGCCAAGTGTCGCACGGAATATTTCGTTACGAAATCGGTCATTTCGTCGACAAAATGACCGTTTCGTTAACGAAATTATAATCATTTCGTGGACGAAATGTTCATTTAGTTACAAAATGTTGTAATTTCGTTACAAAATAATAATTTCATCGACGAAATGACTGATTTCGTAACGAAATATTCCATGCGACACTTGGCGCTATATGGTTTTTGTCCATGGTTTCATTTGTACTACCTTCGTGAATTCGGGCCATAAAATGGAGTCAAAATGAAATTCACAGATAGATACAGACTGTTTTTCAGCATTGCTCCATTCCTGGGTCCCGTTGCATAAAACTTTTTTAGCAACCTTAAAAAATTCAGGTTGGGATTTGCCCAACCTGAATTTTTTAAGGTTGCTAACCTAAGAATGTAAAATCCGTTGCATAAAGACTCTGGTTGGCAGCTTCCAACCGGAATTTTGTGATTCCAACCGGAAAAAAATCCGGTTGGAGTTTTATGCAACGGGCCCCAGATCTCCCAATCTCAAGCATTGCATAATATAGTGGAATTAAGCCTCTATACGGCTAGACACCTTTGCTCATAGCTATACCCCTATCTATTTCCTATAGTCTTATTGACAAATGGTTAATTAATTTTTATCAAATTATGTTACCATTGGTTATTCATATACATTATAAAGCTGGTGTTGTTGCTAGGAAATGGCACATTCAACTAAAGTTTAGTGACCTCTGACCTACAACGTCATTATTTCTCACAAACAACACATTGCCGTTTTTTATTTCTATTCTTCTCGCCGAATAGATTATAAAGACTACCACTGCGCATTCCCAGTTGACTTTTGATGGCACAGTAATATGGTATTTTTAGCCATAGTTCAGTAACCTTTTATCTTGAGGGACTTGGCCACCTCAAGTGGCATATAGGGCTCACACGGGTAAATAATTCCCCATAGAGACGTGTGTTTAAAAAAAAATGTAAAATAGCTGAGAGAAATGAGGTGTTTCATCTTCGGTAACCTGAAAAGGTGAGGTATACCCTTTCATCTATCAAATTTCCAAGGGGGGGGGGGGGGGGGGTTCTTCAGCTCAAACCCTGTCCAAGGGTTCGCAAAGCCAGACTACGAGTTCTTTTCCTCAAAAAATCATATATTTTCTGTCCATGCACCCAATCAAATATAGTCTCTTCAAATTCCATGAGAAAAGCTTTCATCTTCCAACCAAAATGCAGTGTGTGGAGGAATTCATACTCAATATCTACAGCTATTCAGTTTTTTTTTCTTTTTTTTTTTTGCCAAACTGCATTTCTGATTTTTAATCAATTTTTCTTTATCTATTTCAGGATCTTTGGTACGATTTTGTGATGCGGTCAGGGATATTCCATTATACACCACAGGCAAGGTATCGAGAACAAAAACAAAAACAGTAACAACAACTGAAACCCCCAAGATATCCGCAGATCTTCAGCGCTCACTTCCGAGGCGCTCTTCGACTGCTGGTAATGATAATGATAATGATAATGAATAACATTTATATAGCGCTTAATACTGATGTTTCTAAGCGCAACAATCCGGAAAAAGACAAGAAAAGTATAACATAAAAGTAAAATACAGCATTATGTACATATATATGATACAACGACAGCAACAACAACAACAGAATTAAGGTTGTGTAAACAGATAAGTTTTCAACAATAACTTGAACCTATCAACATTTTCAGCATTACGAATATAAAGAGGGAGTTTATTCCAAAGAAGTGGGGAAATAACAGAAAAGGCCCTATCACCGTAACGGGTACAGGTGCGGGGACCACGTGATAACTGGAGAGTGGAGGAAGAAAGAAGAAGTACATCCAAGGAGCTTCCTTGAAGCTCCTTTGTACATCGAGGTAAAATGTTATGTATGTTGTTCATTCGCCGTGTGCTATATCAGGTAAATGTAAGACTAGTCAACCGATTAACTCCCTTCACCATCTATTGAAGCGCTCCACATTGTTCTCGATAGAAGAGATAATTGAGCCAATTGTTATTTGCTATACGGGACTTGTCCTAAATCGATAAGCTATTCTAGCAACGATGCCAAGAATCAAACATTTTTATTTTTATTCTTTTATTTTTTTTGGTCTTCCCCCGTGAACTCCGTTATCTTTTACAGCTGGGAACTATAATCAATGAGCATTTCGTATAGTACGTGTTGGGATTAAGGTGACGATGTGTATTATATCAAAATAGCTCTTAAATATCAAAACAGTGTAATTTCGCTTTGAATAAAATAATTTCACAATAGCCCCCAAACGTTTTGTTCTGCTTATCCTTTTATGTCTTCATAGAAAGAAATGTATTTATCTTTTTTTTTTTTTTTTTTTTTTTTTTTTTTTTTTTTTTTTTTTACTCATCGTTATCTTGACAGGTGTATGGGGGTTAATATGCATGACTAACTGAATGTGAATGCGGATGTTTCCTTCATTTTATTTCATTTTTTTTTTTTTTTTTTTTTGGTGGGGGAGGCATTATTCAAGGGAGTGTCAATGTCACGGTGTCATAAGCTCACGTTTGTCGGGGTTTTCCCTCTGTATTCATGATTAATGTTTCAAATTGAGAGAGATACGGGGTAAGGAAGAATGACAAAAAATAATTGTGTCGACCGCATCTTCGTGACAAAACCTCATTACAGGCTTCTTTTGTGAGCAGGTGGTTGCGAATGCTTGCAAGTTATTAACAGGATGTGATGGAAACCTCCTTTCCATGTGTGCGGTAACTTACATAGAAGAGGTAAGGATACGTCAGACTAACAGAATCGTGACAATCAGACTGGAAAAGGTTACGGAATTTGGGTTTCTCTCAGCAAGCAATATATTAGCTATTGGTATTAACCATGTTATATAAGATCTGCATATATGCGATATAGATAATTGTAAACTAGCAAGGGCGCCGTTTCATGAAACTTATTAGCTCTTGCAAGTTGTCAGTCTCCGACAATGTAACAGTCAGTGACCAGAGTAACTCAGCCAATCAAAACCAGTTAGGATTTGAACTGAAATTGTCACAGACTGACAACTTGTCAGGGCTGACAACTTTCATGAAACGGTGCCCAGGATATGATGATATATGTATTTGTATTTATGCAGATGTAGGGTACGTAATTGCGTAATTGCGAATGCGTTAAGCAAATCTGAGATTTCTAATGATGCAAATACGATTACCTATAATCAAGCATTTTCTTGTGCGATATAGTGACTGACACCAATGCCTCGTAAAAACATTATATAGGCATATGGATTTTCAAATTCCATAGACCTGATGTGTGATTGTCCATGGGGGAAGGACCTGTGAATGGATTGTATCTTGCCTAGATACATGCATATAGTGCATGCAATTTTAACTGATCTCTGCATTGAGAAAGTTATTTTTATTCCAAAAGCATATTTCTCGTATCCTTTACCCGATTGCAATTTTTTTTTTAATCTTTGTTCCACTTATCTAACAGTACTTAGTATTCAAATCTCATACGTGAATGTGAAGAAGAGTTTCCCTGTAACAAAATTCGTGAGAGTAGTAATAAACTAAAGGAGTGATATCATGTTTAGGGTATTCAGAGTGGCTAACAATGGTTATAGGAGCCAACGTGTAAACGACAAAACAGTAATTGAAAATCCAACATACGATCCGCGTGGTTCACTAAAGATCCCCAAAGACTATGATGGTCCATTAACTTTGCTTTGAATATGGAAGCGGCTGCCAGAATTAATGAGGCCGTATCGTATTACCGTATTACACTTTCATCATCATAATTCTCACTGACACTTTTGTCATTTTTTATGACGGAAGGTTGTAAAATTATTATCTGCTTCTTGCAAATGCCGATGATTCGAAAAGTTGTTCATGCGCTACATATCTTCCGTCTCTCTTTAGAAAAAAAAAATGACATTGATGAATGATTGATCACACTATACTTCAAGTTGACAAATTGAAACGGAAAACTTTAAAACAGAGATTATCCTTTTAAATTACGAATGTTATTTATTTGTTGTTGTTGTTTTTTTTTAACACAGTTTTACTTATTTCCTCTGTTTGGTTGAGTATCTTACTTTCTCGGCACGCAAGCTTTCATATTGGCATCAGAGAAGACTTAAGAACTGTGGCTTGAGAATTGTTTGCAGTCCAAGACCCCTGACAAGAGGAAGTAACGACAGCTTCAGTGTGAGCACATAAAGGATGAGGCTATGTGCAGTTGGTTTTACCAATAACGATAAAGATTCATCTCCCAAGCTATGGACTTATGTATTTTACTTTGCCATTCATTTTTTTTTAAATAAATAAGCCGTGCATAGGGACTACATACAAAATAGGATGCCCTCCCCCATTGATGATTCCTATTTCCTACCCAAGTTCGGGCAAATTTCAACCACCCATTTTTCAAGAAGATGAACATGTGAAGATGTTGAAATGTAACTTAATCGAGTTTATGGGGATCCCTCCCTCCATCGACGATTCCTATCAAATTTGGTCAAAATCCATCCACCACCATCCCCCTCCTCCCATTTTTTTTTTCCATTATGAAGAAGATGGAAATGTGATTGTGAACAAGTTTATACCCATGTCGGACGACGACACACGACGGTCGACGCAAGACCGACATCGGATGGTTCATAATCATATCTTCCAAGATCGCAAAAGCTCTCTCAAGCCATCTGGCTATAAAGGTGTGCTACAGACATATTTTCTCACCTTATCCTAATGAATAAAAGACACTACTACTTGTACACGCAGCGGCAGAGCCTAGGCTTCACTGGTTGGCAGCCCTGCCCTTGTAGGCCTACACACGCACTCACGCTAGCTCTCATTCATGCCATCGCGGCTCTGTATAGGCTCGCAATGTACTTTGCAGTTTCCTAATCCTATTCTTATTCCCTTGTATGTTTTGCAATCTGCATTCTTCTACTCTCTCTTTCACACACACACGCACGTTGTTTCAGCTCACAATTTATCAAAGAAATATAGGCCTACCCTAAAACAAAGAAATTTCAGCAACTTAAGACGATACAAATTCAGTTAAAACCGTTACACATTCACAGCTATTGTGAATATGAAGTTCTCTCAACATTTATCGTCCAGTGTCAACTAGACCCCCTCCCCAGCCTGGCCTAGCTAGGCTCACTAGACCTACTAGTTTTCTAGTTAGCCTAACACTAAACAGTTTGACTTTCTAGACCTAATCTAATAATAATACCCAATACATCTATCTATAATGTTATATTTTATATATCATATATATATATATATATATATATATATATATATATATATATATATATATATAATTGAAAGAAATTGGACTGAGGCGGGACGTTGCTCTCGATCTTAGTCTCCCTTTTATTTGTCAAGCTTTCGGCCCGTCATTAGGCCTTCGTCAGGATCTACCAACAGAATAATTATTATATGAATAGCCTGATGTGTCATAGGGAACTCAGGGAACTATCTCTCACACTATATATACATATATATGGTCCTGTTTCAGATCAATGGTGTAACTTTGAAAATGACTACTTATTGAACTATAAAAAAATAAGCACAAAGTCGTATTGCCTTTTTCTTTGGTGCTTTGAAAGGGCACCAAAAGTGCTACCTCCCGTAGCATAACAAACTTCTGTGGTCAATCCATCTCCTCGCCAGGGAGGCATATGTGGTCCAAAATTGCCATTCTTCAGGGACAAATTTTGCAAAGTTTTAGGGTAATCAATATTATGTAGTGAAGCTTTCCAAAATTAAAATCTTATTATTGCTGTTGTAGAAGAAGAGGAGTCATACTAAATACCTTTCACCATTGGAACACTAAAACATCTCATATGTACATGTGACACTAACTTTGAATTGGTGTTTCGGACGTGACATTTTCCGTTAACAGTTTAGGGTCTTATAGAATCAGTGGTTGGAATAAGGAAATTCACATTGAGAGCATCAAATCATTGTTGAATACATGGCCACAGATGTGTAGATTTACATGTAGCAATATATGAAAGTATCACCCATGCTTGAAAAGAAAACATGCCAAAATACATTTTTGTTAACAATTTTGTCACGTCCAAAACAAATTTTAAATTGAGATAAGTAATACCAAAAAGTGCTACTGAACAGTTTTCACCATATCTAAATCACCGCTTTTACCCTCTTGAATATATGTAAAAATTAGGGAAGTATTAGTTTTTCAATAAAAAAAAATCTGTGAATTTTACGTTTTCCGTTAACACATGTCACGTCTGAAACAGTGTGTCACATCCGAAACATCATAATTATACATGATAACTTTCAAGTCAGGTTCTCCACTTACAGACTTATCAGGCACCAGCGTAGCCAGGATTTGATCTTGTAGATGGGGGGGGGGGGGGGGGGGGAGGGGGGGGGGGGAGGGGGTGTCCCCCCTCCCACGGTGAGAACTTTTAGCATTGTTATGTTGTGGTGCCATTTGATGCAAGTTTTTTGCGTGTTTATCGACTTGAAACAGTCCCACTTGTTTAAGGTAGCAATATATTTTGATGTAGATTATTATTGAACAATTTGCCTATGAAATAGTATCATTAAAATAAACTTCTTGTATTGATTCTTACAATGAATATCATGAATGCGACCGAGCAAGAGCGAGCGGAGTGAGCGAGGGGGGAGGGTGTGGGAGGGGGTGTCCCCCCTCCCACGGTGAGAACTTTTAGCATTGTGATGTTGTGGTGCAATTTGATGCAAGTTTTTTGCGTGTTTCATCGACTTGAAACAGTCCCACTTGTTTAAGGTAGCAGTATATTTTGATGTAGATTATTATTGAACAATAATTTGCCTGTAAAATGGTATCATTTAAATAAACCTCTTGTATTAATTCTTACAATGAATATCATGAACGCGACCGAGCAAGAGCGAGCGGAGCGAGCGAGGGGCAGGGGGAGGGTGTGTCCCCCTCCCACTTTGAGAACTTTTTGCATTTTGATGTTGTAAATGGTGCAATTTGATGCATGTTTTGCGTGTTTTATCGACTTGAAACAGACCCACATGTTTTAGGTAGCAGTATATTATGATGTAAATTTTTATTGAACAATTTGTCTATAAAATGGTCTTATTTAAATAAACTTCTTGTATTAATTCCTTCAATGAATATCAAGAACGCTGTCTGTTAAGCAATCAAACAGAAAAAAAAAAACATGCACACGAGGGTGTAGATAAGGGGCATTTCTCCTCCCACATGATGGTGATTTTGCATTTTCAGACCTGAAATTCAGAGATCTGGTGCAAACTTTTGGTCCCCCCCCCCAAAAAAAAAAACACAACAACAACACAACAACAACAAATGGAAATAAATAGGGCTTTTTGAGGAAAGTGTTAATAGCTAAATCACGGAATTTAGCTCTTATTCCGACTGTGCATCATCTCTGTGTATGTACAAAGTCTAGTGAGGTAGAGCTTATGAGGAGGGGAATTCCCCCTCCCGCTCGATGGAGCTTTTGCGTTTTTAGAATTGAAATAAAGCGATCTGAAGCACACTTTTGTGGAAAATCCGGATATTGTCATGTCCTTAAGTGTACTTAGTCTATAGAAGGGACCAAGCAGTGCGAGGGTGGCAAGATACCTCTCCCATATTCGAGGGAGTTTTTTTCAGTTTTAGAACTGAAATTCAACTGGAGCACACTTTTGTTGGAATATCTGGAAATTTGTCAATCAGAGAAGTGTAGCAAGTCTGTATAGAAGGAGACAAAGCAGGAGATGTGTGAGGGGATAAGCCCTATTCCCCCTCCTACACGAGGGAGATTCTGTAAGCTCTGATTGCTGTTAAACGTTTTGGTGCACACATTATATTATTGTGGCAAATTTGGAGAACTGTCTATGCTCAAAGTGTAGCAACAATCTACTTGTATGCATGAAGGGGGACGGGCGAGCAGGGAGAAGGCGTGGGAGAGTGTTATTCCCACCATTCCCTTACCAGGGAGCTTTTGCCTTTTTAAAGTTGAAATTGAGATATCTCGTATACGCATATTTGATGGAATATTTGGGAAATAAAAAAAAAACAACAAACTGATATGGGGGAGCTGAGCGACCAAAGGGTTGATTAAAAGGGGATATTCCCCTTGTACGTGAGAGAACTTTTGAGTTTTCGGAATATAAGTGATAAGTCTTGTGCATTAAAAAAAAAAAAAAAAAAAAAAAAAAAAAAAAAAAAAAAAAAAACCTGAAAAGTGTACTAAGGATAGGGAAAGGGGCACAGAGGGGTGGGTTTGGGAGGGGATATCCTCCTCCCAAGCAAGAAAGATTTTGCATTTTTTTTTAAAAATTGAAATTCAAAGACCTGGTGCAGTCTTTGAGTGAAATATTGAAAAAAAAAATGATCTTACTTGAAAGGTTGAAAGGGAGACCCGCTTCATGCACATTTTTTCCCCGCTTTCCAAATCCCCGGTCCAAATCTTAGGGGGGGGGGGGGGGGGGGTCCTTGGCTACGCCAGTGCTATCAGGCAAATAGGTGTTTGTCCGTCTTTCATCACAACACACTGGTTATATGTACGCATGAATTATGTCAGCTCGTAATTTTGGAGCAATAAATGTAAACAAACTGTTTCGGACGTGACGTGTTAACAACCTATTTAGGCAAATGGACCAGATACAGCAATATAAATTACATTTGCTCACTCATTCTTCTTGTATCATTATCATTAAAAGGGTACAAGATGCAGAATGAACCAAACATAACATTATTGCATGACACTATACTTGCCCAGAGACACAAGTATGCCTGAAATTAACCTATTATAGGATTGGGATAACTGAGTGTCGTTCATTAACTCATCCATGAGGGGGGGGGGGGGAAATGGGGGGTAGAGTTTCAAAATAATATTATCTTCAGTATGTAACTCATATTTGATATTTTTTTTTGACATCTGCAGTTAGACTATTATATATATATATATATATATATATATATGTCTTGCTAGTTTGAAAAGCAACAGTGTTAACATTGCTTTTTACTTGGATTCAATAAAAAAATCACATTCAGTTGTGTTGTAAGTCAGTGTCATTGAAATATCAATGCAAAACAAACTATTTGGAAAAAAATTGACTTTACCATCACTCTTTTTTCTTTCTTTATAACCTTTATTTGTCAAGAAAATCCAATACATGTTTTGACGGGTGCTGTTCGTTATTCCGAAGGTTCGATATTCCGAAGGTTCGTTATTCCGAAGGTTCGTTAATCCGAAACACACAAATTCCCTATACCTAGAGGTTCGTTAATCCGAAAATGAAAAAGGGTTCGTTAATCCGAACATTTGTGGCGTTATTCCGAAGGTTCGTTATTCCGAAGATTTGTTAATCCGAAAATGAAATTTGGAAAAACGAACCTTCAGAATAACGAATCTTCGGACTGAAGAGCCTTCGGAATAACGAACCTTCGGAATAACGAGCTGTAACCGTTTTGACATGTATACTGTAATGTTCTCATTGGACATTCACATGTTATACAGCTGTACAACACATTGCACAGCAATCATTAGTGTGCTGCAGCTATATGTTTTAAGTCACTGTCATACTGATGTGCTGTGAATACTGAATCAGTTCATTAATAAATCATTGATATTTTGTTATATCAACTTCTGTAAACACACAGACTGTAGTACAGAGAATACTAAGGAAATCAAGATGTCAGATTTCTCTCCCTACTTGTACAATGAATGAGTAGGGTCAATCCCGATTTCAAATAAACTGCATCCCATCAATTAACATTTTTGTTATGAATAACCATATCTGCAAAAGTTACTATAGTATCCGGACAAGTTGCCCTCAGTCAACTACACCCCCCACCCCACCAAGCTCCACCTTTGCGCATGACCACTGCGCAGTTGAACTGGGAAATAAAGGTACATTGTAAGTACGAAATTTGAGTGTGGGAGAGGACAAAGGGCAGTAAGATACTTTCACAAGTCCCCATCTCAATTATATATGGGTCATTCTTTTCTGCAACTCAGTCTGCTCTACCAAAATTTGATCAGTCAAGTTTTACAGTTTAGTGCAGATGGACATATAATGTATATATGGAGAACAATCGAAACTCCAAATTAAATTATGGAAATGTAGACTTAAATCACATCATATACCATCTACTCCCAACTAGAAGCTGATTGAGTTTTAAAATAGCTGACAAAAATAAATGGACATACACACACTGTAAGAATAAGATGTACGCACACTGCTGTACATCCCTGAGTGAGCTGGATATTCTGTCCCAACACATACAGTAAAAGGCATTGTATAGACAGAAAGGGTAGTGCAATACAAGTTCATGTGAACAAGTAATGCACAAGTAGATGAATTTAAGTAGGCCTAATTAAAATGTAAACCAAAACTTGAATTTAATGAACAGATAGAAACACAATAAAATTATTGGTAACGAAAAGTGATACAAGTAAGGAGAGATATGTAAATATGATCTTGCCTGCTAAGTTTCCTATAAATATCGAAATTTGATGACAAATACGTATGTACAGACAGTAATGTTATCTACCTTGTGTTCCTACAGTCACAAATACCGTTGTAGTCAGGATATTTAGCATTTTATTACAAATAACAGCAGCTTTTTTTTTTTTTTTGCTTTTTACTGATGTAGCTAGAGTGCAGCACCAATTGATTCCAGCGCAGTTCAAAAAAATGTTGAGACCATGATTCGATCTTTGTCACAGATATCAAAAATATATATGACAACATTCCTT
The DNA here is from genome assembly GCF_964275005.1 of Diadema setosum. NCBI lineage: Eukaryota > Metazoa > Echinodermata > Echinoidea > Diadematoida > Diadematidae > Diadema > Diadema setosum. The sequence goes on along the minus strand of NC_092688.1, from coordinate 25,960,757 downwards.
ACTTTGAATTTGCATCATGCACAGCATACTTGGAAATAGTTGCATGTTGTGCACAAGTTTACTAGACAGACGTTCATAAGGTAGCTAGTATTCAGTTAGTAATCTAGTCGAATTTTAGTAGTAGAATTACCAATTTCAGCTGACAAGTAAGCCCAACTTCAGTCAAATGATGTGTTTCAATTCATCAGGAGAATGTTGTTGCAATTCATCAAATGCATACATGTATGCATTGATTCTTGAATATTTGTGTGAGAAATCATAAATAGGAGACTATAAATCCCGGTGACGCCATGACTTGCCTGTTATGTATAAAGCACAGTCATTCACTAGGACATAAAACTAAATGTATTCCTTTTTACTCTTGAAAGCTTGTATATTCTGGGTTGATTGAGTTTTTGACATCATATTGCACATGTATATCATGTACTTCAAGCTGTTTATTTCATTCTGTGTCAGGTAAACTTTAAACAGTCACATCCGAAACAACATTACAGAGTTAACTGATGCATAAAGCTTGTTGGTCTTTAATCATTATTCCTGACTTGCAAAACTGACCTTTTTCAAATGTGTCTGGATGACATAAATCACTAAATCATTCTGTATCATTATTACCTGTATTTGACTAATGCCAGGCTTCTTGATAAATGAATACTTCGCATGAATCGGCCGTTAAAGCTTTTTCTAACAAGTAAATGGGACATTTGGTAATAAATTTGCTTTTCCTCACCATTTAAATGTGGCAGAGAAGCTCGAGGAACACATGTGTGTTGCTTTCTCACCGCAATAATTTAGGTTTCGTGAAAGGCTCTGTCTTAAATATCAGAGACACAAATTTGTATAAAAATTGTGTGTCACATCCGAAACGAATGTCCCGCATGTCTACTATTAATATTTTGAATACGTTTTAACATGGTAATTATGCATTAACTATGGCTTGGCCATCATTAAGATTTGAATTGGAATGACATTAATTTTGTTATTCCACTGTAGTTGTATGTTAACTAGTGTGTCACGTCCGAAACAATGGCCTCTTGTTAAAAATCACGTCCGAAACACTGAGTCAGAAAAATATCACAAGTTATAATGACTGAAATCTGGTAATACCTATATATTATCGTTGTGTATACTTCCTAAGCATGTTTTGTATACACTGCCACTGATTCATCTTCTTTGATTTTTAGGGAAGAAATTAAAAAAGGAAACAGTAATTTTGTAAAAAATGACAAATTATTTTCAGTTTTCCTCCCCAAATATGCAAAAATTACATTTCCTTATCAAAGAATATTGACTATATTTGGAGTCCATATTGCAAGCAGTAAATATTGATAAGGATGGAAAGAGAAGTTGAATACTTTTATGCTTCTTTGTGAAGAGATGGAAAATGAATTTTTCATAAAATTAGCTCCATGCTTCATTTTGACTCTCTGTAATTTCCTTTTCATTGAAACTTTTTCCCCATTAAATACCAACCATAAGTGAACCATCCAACAACATTTCGAAGCAATTCGAAAAACAATTCTTAATTTTAGCCATTTTGTCCGTCAGTTACACCATTGATCTGAAACAATTAAGACCATATATATATATATATATATATATATATATATATATATATATATAATGTATTATATATCATATATTATAGATCTGTCTATCTATCTATCTATAATGTTTGTGTTCGGACATCTGTTCATAATGAAGGTAATAGTATCAAGCAGTATGTATGGAGGAAAGCTGATTATGCAGCTATTTGCAAAGACATTGAAGAGGTAAATTGGCAGGATGTGCTCTGCTCAGGTGATGTCCATGGTAATTGGGTCATCTTTAAAGAAATTATACATGGATTGATTGATAAATATGTTTCCTGTGAGGAAGAACAATGGGAAACATCATATCAAAAAAGCACCGTGGATGTGTCACACATGTTGCTATAAGGACAAAAAAGAATGCCTGGAGGAAATTCAGGAGACAGGTGATTCAACATGGCTATCGTACAAGCGTGCAAGAAACCATGCCACCAAATCTATCCGTCTTGCAAAAGAAGAGTTTGAAAATCAGCGTGCAGAAAAAATAGGCATGATTCGAAGTCATTTTGGAAATTACATTCGGGCCGGATCAAAGACCAAGTCTAAGTACTGTTGGCAAGGTTTGCACTTCTTCAGGTGATAAAACTTCATCATTCTGACCATTAAACAGCCGAGTCACTGAACAGTTATTTCGCAGTATATTTACAGAAGAAGACACTCAAGAGCTTCCTGTAGTTGATGTCTTACTGACTACTAAAATTTTGTCTGACTTCGATATCACTACTAAAGATATTGCACAGAAACTTAGGGCAATCTCAAAGAGGGTAAAGCCCACGACCCTGATGGTCTTTATCCTAAATTCCCGAAAGAAGTCAGGAGGGAAATTGCAATTCCTCTGCAGATTATTTTTTCGCAGTCGCTGAAAACTGGTATAGTTAGTGCCAACTGATTGGAAGAATGCTAATGTCATACTAATCCGTAAGAAAGGGAGTACATCTGATCCTGGTAACTACAGACCAGTCAGTCTGACATCATGTGTTTGTAAGACTATGGAATCCATTATTCGTGAACATGCAAACATCTTGAGAGTAATGATCTATTGAGTAATGTACAGTACCGGTATGGTTTTCGTTCGAAACGGTCATGTTCTCTTCAACTCCTGGATTGCATGGAACAGTGGTCAAGAGTCCTTGACAATGGTGACAGTTTTGATGTACTTTATCTAGACTTTTCAAAGGCTTTTGATCGTGTACCCCATAGGAGGCTTCTCCTTAAGCTAAAACACCTCGGCATTGATGGGAATGTGTTGAGCTGGATTGAGAGTTTTCTCTCTGATAGGATGCAAAGGGTCATTGTCCGTGGTGAGGCTTCTTCATGGAGGGCAGTCCGTAGTGGTGTTCCACAGGGAAATGTTCTAGGCCCGGTACTGTTCCTAATATTTGTGATTGATATATGTGTCTAAAGATGTCGACTGTAATATGAGACTGCAGACGATGCCAAATGCTGGCAGTCAATTCGTGATCCTGGTGATACACAGTTACTGCGCGCTGGATACCATCCACAAACTCACGGTCTGGTCCCGGATATGGCAGCTCAAATTCAATCACGAGAAATGTCATGTTATATGGTCAGTTTTACAGTAAAGGGTGTAACTTTCAATTTTTAGCCTTTTGGCCCACCCTGAACACATAGATTTACAGATCTCTCAGATTTTTTCCCATGTGAGTCACCTTATGAGGAGCCACCTTGGGTAGCATAATCAGGTCCAGGTATTGATGCGTTTTGTTTTGACAGTCACATATGTACCCTAAAAATGACTATTTTGTTGCACTGAAATTTATATAACATTTTTGAAATGTTAATAATTTTCTACAGCAACTACAGAGATCTAATTTTTTATGTTAAAAGCATAGTTGTATGGTCAATTGAAATGACCAAATTAGTTTGGTTTGTATCTGGCCCTTTATTTTAGAATACTATGACTTCAAATTTGAGGTTTCGGAGGCTTCATTTTCCGTTAACAATTGTTTACAAACTTTGATGGACAGTAATGATCAGTGGATATGTTTTGGTTACTTTCTTTTATGCTGAAAATAGTAAGGTACAGCTAAACTTTAGACTTACATCAAAGTTTACTTGATTCTAGGGCTATTTGAAATTTTGTGATGATTTTATTCCATCAAGTGAAATTTCCGTTAGCAGTTTTGAAGCCTCCGAAACAAAGTGTTTAGTTAAATAATATGAATATAGATAAGAGAAGCGACCTAATCTATATGTCAAAATGTAGGATATGGGGCCCTAACCTAATAGACCAAAAATAGTTAAGATCCGCCAAACTCTCTGAAAATAGGAGACAATACAAATTTTCCGTTAACACGTGAAGCCTCCGAGACGCATGAAGCCTCAGAAACAGCAAAAACATCTAATTTGACATTTCTGATAAATTCTTTGAGTGTCTGCCCCAAATTATGCCATGAAATCATCAACAGACATGGGCAGACAACAAAAATAATAAAAACATTATGATACTGCAATAATTTTTTGAGCTAATACACTTTATCGAGAAAAAGTGGTTTCGGAGGCTTCAAAGGATGTTAACACTGCATTTTTGTGATTTTTTCTGGACAAAATCAAATTAGATGTATTGTTCACCCACCCAATGATCTCTTATGACATATCTAAAGATATTTAATCACATTCAGTTTTCTGGCTGCTTTGTTTACTCACCAATATAGATTTACTATACGATTTACCTATTTTTCTTAAACAGTGCAGACGTGTCACACATAACTCACCTTTTCATTCGGCAATAAAATATTAGCAGAAGAGGATGTTGCCCCACAAATATGTTTAAACAGTGTATATCAACCAAAAAAGACACAATTTACCCATCACTATCTACATAACATACATTATTTTCATAAAAACATAAGGCATACCAGATTAATTTTCCAGATGTTTCGGAGGCTTCATTTTATGTTATCAGCATGTAAATGGAATGTGTTGATTACAATTTTGTAATTCTAAGTCTATCAAATAACTGCTTGGACTGAATGAGACTTAATGATTCCTCAAGCAAGGTGTAGATAGTTGTTTAAATGTATGAAAAGCATTTATTTTGTAGGTTTCCTTTTGAAAAAATGGAACAGGCTAGATATTGTGAGTAATGAAAGTGACTTCCAGCTTGCGTGCATGCCCACATCATGCAACAGTAGTGCAACAAAGCAAGTAGTTGTGGATACATCAATGTTCTTAAGTTGGATAACTCATTTTTACTCTTGAGAGAAGTTGAAGTGTTGTGACCATATTTGTATCACTTTTTTGACTGGTTAGACTTTGATAATGAAGACCAAACAATTACTTGATTATTTAGTGTTAAATACACTTTTTTTTTTTAAAAGAACTGAACACTATTCCTGTCCTGAAGATTCAAGGACTTTAATAGATGGTTATTCAAGAGGGAAGCATACACTTAACTAAGAAATATATTACTTTTGAATTTAAGGTTGTATCTTTTATGCATGATCCAGACCAAATGGTGGAAAATACTTTTTGGATTTTTACACTTTCGACTCACTATCATCTGAGTGTAATAGTTTCGAAACACAATCTTTTACATGTCCATTTATAACCCATTGATAAATCCATTCCATTGTTACTCACATGGCATTTGTTTTTGCCATACTAAAATCTTGACTTTTTCAGCTTTCCATTTCTTAACAAGTTCTTTGGCTTTCATTTCCAATACTTATTTGGAGGAAAATAATTAATCAATAAATTTGTGATTGGATTTGAAAATAGCTAACATCTTGCAGATTATCATTTCTGTGGTGTGACTTGGATCACAGGGTACTGTTTTGGAATTTTGACATTTGATTACTTCATTCAGACAGGTTTTCATATCAATCTGTATGTCAGATCTGAGGCATGCAAGGTGCAACACAATATTGATAATATACCCTATTTTCCATACTTTATCATGCTGGCAGTGACCACTTGACTATTTTTGATTAAACAAAATGTAACGAATTGTGTTACGAAACATCTCTTCGCATACATGTGTGAGACTCTATGACATGTTTGCGGATGTAGTTCTCAGTGCAGTAAATGGACAGTAATGGTTGGGATAGGATTGTTTATAAATGACATAATATGTCATTTATAAACAATAATATAAACAATAAATATAAATAGCCTGTTGCCATGGGGTACATGTAGTTTACATGGGTGGGTGACTGGAGAAGTTATGTTCATGAAGAACAATATTGAAATGATTGAAATCTTTATAATCTGTTTAGTCCTGGCTTTTCTGAAAAAAGTTACAAGCCCCTAACTATTTTGAAATTCAAAGGGTTAAAACTGTAGTCTGTGGGTTTATATACTATTTAAAACAAACTTGTGGGTTTCTAAAAAACTTAAATATTTAAACACATTTGCTGCTTTTTAATTTTTTTTGCTAAAAAGGTTGTCATTTTTAGAAACAGTAAAAGATCTGTTAGCAATTTCTCAATGCGTACCTTCAAAAACAGGCCTCCTAGCTGTCACAGGAGTCACACAAACTGGAATTTTATAAAATAACTATAAAAAAAGAAGTCTTTGAAGAATAAAAAAAAAAAGAAAAGAAAAATAAGATGATATGAAACAGGGGTGACTTGTATACCACAGAAAAAGAAAGTAAAATTCTAACTATCATATATTATAGGGAACTATACATTTGGTCAACATTTTTTTTTTAAAATTCAAATTCGTACACAGTCATGGGTAGGGTATGTACATTTATCTTTACAACAGGCGATTCAAAAAGATGACTGGGATCTTGACCATTTCAATTTCTATTGAGCTCCATGATGATATCACCAATATATTGATTATTCCAACTCCATTTTGATGATGACAGTTTGATGATGACCCTTACATGGAATGGCTGATCGGTGTTTAAGATTGCTGTTCTATGACCATGCTCACTGCATTTGATAGCTATAGTAGGGGATATCAGGCATGGTCATATGCAAAAGAATTTTATAAACCTTTTTTCCCCTTTCTATATTTTACAATGCTATGTTGTAATCTAACCGTCATGCCATCACATAGTCTATTTTCTATCCCTTTCAAATTAACAGTTGAAATTGATTTCACATGTATATAAAACAATTATGATGGGTGGTTTATGTCAATATACATCCCACAAACTGCACTTATAAAGCAAGCAAACATAATCTTTGCATTAAGTCTATAGCTACAGTTCTAACTCATTGAAAGTAATTCTTACTGCATTATGATGAAAAGTTTGACAAATGCATACAGCTGTACATGTATGTAGCCTAATCATGTTCTGCATTGCCAAAGTCATGGATATGCAAATACAGTGTATGTATACAACTGAGCATAAAGATTTAAAATATTTGTCTTTGTCTCTGAACATATATGTTGGAAAGTCTTTTTTCTGCATACAAATAAATACTATTTTACATGTTACAACATTGTTAGTTATTTGGAAACAATCAGCTGCATTAATGTACTTCATATCACCTTAAAATGGACCATTTTTGCATGTTAACAGTCATGATGAAGCCTCCGAAACATGCGAAAAAAAAAGATGTTCCTAATCAGTGTACTTTTATTGCTACTGTTGCAGTTTCCTTTAGAATCATATTGCCTCATGTAATGTCATAAATTCGAACTGAGCATTGCTCAAAGTGTACACGGTTTGTTATTCACTTTTGTGGAAGCCAATTTCCTTATAATAATAAGTACATTTTGTATGAAGGGTAAACATTATGCACTGCCATAAAATGTACATCTGTATACTGTTATTCACATTTTATTGATGCCTTGTTCTTATTCTAGCATGTAGTGATAGTTGCTTACTGTAGTTTTATTGTTCTAAGTGAATACAGGACTAGAACTTTGTGTTAGCAGTTTTGAAGCCTCCGAAACACACTAGTTTGTTAACTGAAGCCTCCGAAACTCACAAGTCTGAAAATTTCAACTTTGTCAAAAATAATCAAATTTCTTTGGGATTTGGGTTGATAAATGTTTGTTACCAAGAGATAATTTAGGGCTATGTTTAGAGTGGCTCTTGCTTCTAGAACATTCTTTTAACTTAAAAATAGTTTGTCAGGTACCATTTTTACCTTGGAATTTGAAGTTCACATCCAAATAATTGCAAGAGCGAATATCTGTTGGGGGAAAAGTGTTTTGATGTTTCAAATATATGTTCACAGCAAATGAAAAGTTGCATTACCTCCACCATTTATCTTCATTTGGTTGCTGTGGGTGACCAAAACATTCTTGTTGTTTTTACCTAAATTTATCTAAAATTCCATAATAGTCACTTCATTTTTTATATTTAGCCTAAGAATTAAGCTCTGGAATGACAAAATATTGAAAATATAGACATTCCTATATAAAATAAAGGCAAAGATAAAAATGGAAACACAACTTTAATTTTTGACCCTTGCCACATCAAAGTTACACCCTTTACTGTAAAACTGACCATATATGCACCATGGCCGTAGAAATGCCCTCGGTGTCAATATCAGATGCATTCAAATGACAAGAATGATAATGTTGAGGTTATTGAGACAGTCAAAAGGAAAAGGATCTGGGGGAGTACTTTTCTCCTAACCTCAATTGTACTCTTCATGTACACAAAGTAGCTGTAAAGGCGAATAAAGTACTTGGTCTGATCAAAATGACTTTTACTCATCTGACTAGGGAAGTGTTTGTCCTATACTGTATAAGGCCCTTCTAAGACCACTCTTGGAATATTGCTCTTGTGTATGGAACGAACTTTCAAAGAGCGATGCGGAAAAAGCTTGAATCAGTTCAGAGGAGAGCAACAAAGTTGATATCTGAAGTTAAATCGTTGTCATATCCTGAGAGTCTCAAGTATTTTGGGATTCCATCCCAAGAGTATCGACGTGAACGTTCAGATATGATTCAAGTGTTGAAGATTTTGCATGATATGGAAGACTTTGTGCAAAAAGAAACATGTATTGTATAGGAATAGACTGAGTGTATATAAATCATACCGTAATATTGTTAATTATAAAGTAAAGATTGTTAAAAGGAATTATCATATGAACAAATATACTTCTGCTATTAAATGGAAACATGAATAGAATGTGGAATGTTATCAATAAATTATTACACAAAAAGGACTGTAATTGTACCTATCCTGCCAAGATAACGTGGAATGATCACCCAGTGCAATCCACTGATGATATTTGCAATGTTTTTAACAATTACTTCACTGATATCAATTTTACTCTTTCATCACAATTTCAGCGTTCGAAAGACTTTAAAAAATGTCTAACAATGAATAATCACACTGCTTTTTTTTTCTCCCATTGTTCCAAAAGAAATCATTGAGATTGTAACTTGTTTTAAAAATGGTAAAAGTTCTGGGTTTGACAAAATACAGGCTGATATGATAAAAAAAGTAATTCATGTAATTTGTTATCCAATGAGTGAAATATTCAACTTGTCTATATCTACTGGTGTTCTTCCAGACAAATTAAAAATTGCCAGGTTAGTGCCTATCTAGTAAAAAAGGGGAAAAAAATGATGTTTGCAAAATATCATCCCATTTCAGTATTGCCTGTTTTCTGCAAAGTTTTAGAAAAATGTGTGTACAACAGATTGTCTAACTTTTTAAACGAATGTAATATAATAACGCCATATCAATATGGGTTTAGAAGTGGGCATCACATCCCATGCTTTATTGGAATTCATACATAAGGTGCTGATGTTTTTGACAGAAAAAAAGAAATCATGGTTGGCTTTTTCATTGATTTAAGTAAAGCCTTTGATACGAAGGACCATACCTTATTGATACGAAAATTAGATAATCATGGAATTCGCGGAGTATTATTACAATGGTTTAAAAGTTATCTAATCGACAGGGAGTAGTACATGTATGTTCAATTAAATGATATACAATCTGAACAGAAAACCATAAGGTGTGGAGTGCCCCAGGGTTCTATCTGTAGACCATTGTTATTCATCAATATGTAAATAATATGTGCAATATTTCAGACAAGCTTGAATTTATTCAGTTTGCTGATGACACAAGTGTGTTCCTGTCCGACTGTAATTCTGATATTTTACAATATATACATTTAATCATGAGATAAGTTAACTTACGGAATGGTTGCAAGTAAATAAATTGGCATTGAATTTAAATAAAACAAATTATATGGTGTATTCAAATAAGCTCATAAACAAAGATGAAATTGTGATTCATATTAATGAAAATAGAATATCACGTGCCTCTCATGTAAAATTTCTTGGGCTTGAAATTGATGACTGTCATGGAAGGAACACACTGGTGTCATCTGCAACAAAATATCAAAAAGTATCGGGATCTTAAACAGACTATAGTCATACTCCAGATCTTTGTTATTACTATTGAAAATTATAACACCCTTATTTTACCACACTTGACATATTGCATTTTAGCATGGGGGACATCTAGTGAGTATAGTATGCAGAGACTGTTTAAATTGCAAAAGCGAGCTATTAGAATAGTCTCGCATTCACCGTATAGGGCGCCTTCTTTGCCAATATTTTCCACTTTGTCTATTTTAATTGTGTTAGTATATTTACTACAGAGTGCAGTATTATGTTCTTATGTTAAAATGGTATTTTACCTGTATCATTACTTGGTTATTTTAAACTAAACTACCTTTGATCCAGCTGTTCTCTTTGTTATCAATCATCAATTTACACGCGGTCATAAGTTTAAGTTGTATAAAGGAAGGTGTCGAACTCGTAAAAGGTTGAACTATTTCAGTCAGAGAGTAGTAAATACTTGGAATAGCCTTTGTGCAGATGCTAATCGAGGCAACATCAGTAAACAGCTTCAAGTCTAAGCTCAATGATCACTGGAAGCAGAATCATAACAAATTTAATCCAGATTGCATTTAACTGATCATCCCGTGGATACATCACATGGATCTCCTCAGGCTCAGGATTGAATCCTTTGAATGGCCCTCTATACAAATCTTCAACTTAAATACTGGGTCAGTGGGTGTCATCGTAGGTAATTCAGGTAGGATTGTGTCACAATATTTCTGCACCTCGTTTCGCGACGACTTTTGTGGATTAACTAGTATTACAGTATTGTTGCTTCATCGGGACGTACTCGCGTAGCCATTCACCATGCCAACGTGATTACTGCCATGGAAACTACTGTACTACGAGAGTCTACACCCCCTAAGTATACTAGTAGGCTGACAACCTCTAGCAGTCTAACGTAACGGTTAGGCCCTAGGCCTATACTGAGTATATGTCACGGGTGCATGCTCTGGCCCAGTCTACGTCTAGACACTAATTCAATTGTTGCTATTGTTGCTGTTGTCATTTTCAATACAATGGCAAGAACATGCTTGCCGAAACGTCGGGAGTGCATGGGTAGACATCTAACCGTTACGCAGTTAGAGGGTATCACCTATCGTCACCCCAAGGATCTGCAGCTTATTTAGAACTATTCCAGAAGTAGGAGCCTATAGAACAAATTCGCCTAAGTTTTGCCTCAAAGATGCCCCAAATATTGCCGTTTCGAATATCGTGACCGAGTTTGCTTTTCGTGTCTTCGTTAATATCATTTTTATAGCTTATGGCGCTTAATCCCACGCGTAGAACCTACTCTATTGTTCTACATTGTAGTACATTTGTATACGCTAACGTTAACACTGTAAACGGCTATGATACGCAGGGTCTAACGTTAAATAAGTTTACCTTTTTGCACCAGATGTGATGTTTGTTCCTGTAGATTCTAGTCACACCTAGATGGTCTATAAATATAGCACCCAGTACGGCAATACTCTTTGACTAATATGAGAGTGATGTAGGCCTAATTGTACTTTAGTATCGGAAGAAGAAGAAGGTGCCGATGTTAAGTTACCGCTAAAGTAGAACCGGTACCCTGCCCTTACGTGTACTGTGGCCTTACCATACTGTATTGTATTCTAATCCCCTCTATAGAAATATGGTCTAGGGCCTAATCCAACTGTTAGTGTTAGACTTCCTTTTTCAGGGCCACATAGGAAATACTGTTCTATAGGGCAAACGTTAGATCTAACGTTAAATGTCTGGTATCCTACATAGACTGTAACGTTATAGGACCGTACGTCGTCTGTAACGATACGTTAACGTTAGATCTATTAAAACGTATACGGTATAGGCCTATACGTAACATACCGTGCACTGGTGCACACTCAACCCGCCACGGAAAGCTTCAAAGATTTGTTTGGGGAAAAACTTCTGGTTGCCTCCTGAATAGTAGAAATTAACGTTAGAATTCTAGTCTATTATTAATTCAAGATTTACACATTTCACTCTTACCTCACCGCTCAAAGGACGTCGGTAACTGTACAAGAGCCGGAGTTTCGAACGTGAAAGCCTAGACAGACTACAGGATTGAGACCTTGCGATGTCGTGGTAGGCCTATACATGGTGTGTAGGCCTATGTGAAAAGTTTCTAATTCTGCAGTAACTTTGTACAGTCATACATGGTACATGGCAATAAACGAGTCTGAATCGCATGCGCGCATAAACAAATTTTGTTTGACATCACACATCCCAGCGCGCGCACTGGTCAGCTGCTGGTGCTGGTCCTTTGATCATCCACACTCTTCTTCTTCTTCTTCTTCTTCTTCTGCCTCCTTCAATAGGCTGAAGATTCTTGCAGACTGTGCTATTTACATTATAATACAGTTTATTTACAGATATTTACAAGCACATAGAAAATTTGACGAAAATAACTAGCCACTGTGATCAACCATTAGTCGGTTTCGGAATGATCCCACAGATGGCGCTGAAACTATTTCTGGCGACAGGGAATTCCAGTTCCTTTATACAGTTCTTGGAAAGAACGAATGGCGATGCGATTCAGTTCACACTCACCGCTCCCTCCGTCCGAAAGCCGACCAATAGGCTATGAATTCATAAAGAGGCTCTACCAAAGATCCTACACCAAGGATCTTTGGTTCTACTTGATATTCATACAATCTATAAATGGCCTCCCATACCGCACATCGAGCACACTGCATGCATACGGTAACGTACGGACGTGGTCGGTTAGCAACGGTCCGCTTTTTTGCTATGGTGCGCAAAAAGGAACCATGTCTGGTTCTGCATCTGTATCACTACCCCGCTAATGATTCTGTCACAAAGTGGTGATTTTTTGCTGCTTTTGACTTTGACATGAGAGTAATTTTTTTTTTTTTTGGTGATTTTGTACCAAATTATCAGAACCAGACATGGTTCCTTTTGGCACATACCGTACCCTAAATAATGGCGTATTTCATATGGTACCGGTGATAGGCCTACAAACCCTACAACTAAATGGCATTTTGAATAAATGCTTCTTACACTCGGAAAATAACAAAAAGTAACTCTTTCCTGAAATGCAATATAAGAAATTCAGTTACAGTAAACAAATGCTTTATTTGATTGAATTTAGTCCACAACAGTAGTGATGAAAACAGCGGGGTAAAGTCTTTTAAATTTGAGGCCTACGAACCACAATGAACATTGAAATTTTGTTCTGTGAAAAAGGGACCCCTAGGCCTATTGTTATAATGGCAAAATTTGAAAAGAAAAACTTCCCGTTTTAAGGAAAAACGTTGACGATGCCGTATATGTCTTAAACATGACCCTTTTCGACGCTTTTTGTGGACGCTGAGTATGTACGGTACCGGTACTGAGTCATGTGGAGAGTGACCCCGAGGCCCCATGTGATGAGGGTCATCATTTAAGCCTAACTGCCTAACTTCGCGAAGTTAGAAATCACGAAGTTACATAGCCCCTTCATTCCATTCACACCGAGTGGCGACATGTAACTTCGCCTTTTTCCTTTCTCTGAGAAGTAAGGGCGATAGCAGGGGCGGCGGAACCGGGGGGGCTCGTGCCCCCACTATTTTTGCACCATACAGAGGAATACATAAGGTGTCACCACTTTGGGCCCCCACTTTTTTTTTCACCCCGGAAGTGCGTAAGTGGCACTAGAATGAAATAGAATCCTTTTTTTTTTTTTTTCTTGTTAGTCTAGCTGATGAAACCCGGAAGTGGCACCAGAAGTCTTAAGTGCCCCCCCCCCCCCACTTTTGAAAACGTGGCGCCGACCATGGATAGTTGCCCAGCAACCTTCGAGCAAAATGAGTGAGATCAGCCAAAGAGATTTTTCTCACTACCTCTTCGGATACTGGTATCACATTAAACTTTGACATCGAGCGCGTCAAACGCACGCACACCAAAGAACACACCAAACCTTCTCTTACTGATTATCATCAAAATCATTTGGTACAGACATCAATCAAGTGGTATGACAAGTGACTTAAAATGGCAACAATCAATATGTTTTCTTGTGAATCATACTGTGCAATCACTGGAAGATGGGATATAAAGACAGCATCCTGCCAAAGATTTTTTTATTCTATTTATTTATTTTTTCACAGAGGTGCTGAGCCCCTGAGTCACCGTCATCTTTCAGGTTGCCCGGACCGAAAGCAACATTTCAGTATTGAGATGGGGAGGGGGGGGGGGGGGGGGGAGGGGACATGTGCTATCATGGGCAATTCCAGCGTTACGTACATTACATTCAGATGATTTTTGTGTGTGTGTGTGTGTGTGTGTGTGACTTTGTGGGCTTATTTTAACAGCTTAGCAAGATCATTCTGAATCCATTCATCAACATGTTTATGGTTTATTTCAACCCGGTCATATCCTGATGAAGTGTTAACAGTCCGAGGTTTGATTAGTTACTATAAATAATATGTTCCACAAAAATTGCTTGCCGTTACGGACATTACGTTGTTTTTTTACACGATTATTTACCTCCATGTGGAGATGTTGAAAACTTTATGAATTGGAGCATTCAGTAAAATAAATTTTCTTCAGAAATGAGTGCTCAGGCCCGGTTTAAGTTGTAGATCGCTGGTTCATAATGTAGCGTTACGGACATTACACTTCTGGCGTTATGGACATTATAACTTTGTCCACGTTTAAAAGTCCCAATATTCATACTTCAACACAGTGTATCTAAGACAAGGCTAATATAAGTGGTTTTTGGTCCATTCTTAACCATAAACTAATATAAGATAAATTCTGAAGTGTTGATGAAAATGGAATAATGAGAGTCAAATATTGTGTGTTTGTACAAAAAATATAAAAAATGTTGCCCCAAAATGTTTTTTTTTTACAAAAAAAGAAAAGAAAAGAATGCCTAAATGTACTTCAATTGTATCAAAATACCACTACAATGAAAGGACTTGACAAGTTCTACCATACTAAATTTGTCTCTGTAGCTCATATATTTTTCAAATTATTGCAGATTTATGATTTTTAGGAAAAGTAACATTATTGTCCATAAGCAGTTGTCTGTTTTGTTATGCTCTCTCTATTCTTTTCTTTTTTGAAGGGGCACTGAACTATATTCAGTACTGGGAGAACACACAAGCGAGGAGGGTGTGTGTGTGTGTGTGGGGGGGGGGGGGGGGGAGTCTCCTCCCCTCTCAGTCATGATGGAGCTTTTGCACTCTTAAAATTAAATTGTAACGATCTGGTGCACACTTCTGATGGAATATTTGGAAAGTATTCAGTCAAAACAGTAAGGCGATAAGTTGGTTAATCATTTGTGTTGCAAGACAAAACAAAACAAAACAGACGACCAACTAAAATCTGTAATTGTTGCGTGATTTCTCATTTACTTATCAACATGATTATCAAAAGTTGCGCACGCAGCATGAAACAAGCGGGGGAAGGTGCTTAAGGAGGGAGTATCTTCCCTCCCACGAGAGGGAGATTATCTTTTAGAATTAAAATTCAACGGTCTGATGCAAACTTTGGCAGGACTATTTGAAAAATGTGGAAAATTTTGAAAAATGAATAAATAAAAAAACCTACAAGGGTCCTTAAAAGTCACCTCTATACCCTCACGGCCCTTTACAAGACACCATTATTATACACGTACTATTAAACGCAACTGCAGTTGTTCTAAGGGCATGCCTTTAGAAAGTCGCTCCTGGCCTCCTGCCATGTATCAAGGCATTTATATTTCCATCAAAATATCATGGAAATGATAAATAAATTCAGTTCAATTCAATTCAATTCAAATCAATTCAATTCAATTCAATTCAACTGAATTCAATTCATTTCATTTCAATTCAATTCAATTCAATTCAATTCAATTCAGTTCAGTTCAATTCAATTCAATTCAATTCAATTTTCATTTCCAAATCAGTGGGGTGGAATAGTCCTCTCGTCAGTCAAAGATTTGTTTTCAGAGGGGTCCATCAACCAGCAGGCTAAAAATGCAAGCATTGTAGGTCTACATACAGAATTACAAACATGTAACATACGCAAAGAACTATATACACTTTGGTAAACTTTTTATAAACACAAAAGAAAATATAACTACAAAGCATTAAGATACAACACAAACAAAAACAAGGGCATGTGAGAATGAAATTCAAATACGGGGGAAAAATCGGGATTGCTGATATATTTTGACTGTGGACTAATGAGTCCTAATGAAAAGGGTTGATTGCAAATTAAATATAGGTCTAGGACCGTCTAGGACATTGGTCTACCATGCAGTTTAAAGTGTTCACATTCAAAGGCAACCCTTTGGGAGGCGTCCAAAGTACAGTCCCCACACATGGCAATCAAACATACAATAATACCCACGCGAATATATGTTCCATGGGTCCATGCCTCTGAAAAGTCGGACCGACCGTCTAGTACAGACACGTTTATTTTCATGAACTGTAATGAAAGTGGTATTGGAGACATTGCTCTACAATATCTACATTGCCAAAAGGGTTAACGTTTAAAGGTTACCCTATATACCTTCACGGCTCTTAACGCGCAATTTGAAGTGTCAGAGGAGAAGCTGCTCAACAACATAGGGTCTACATAATAGTGAAAAGGGGTGTACATTCAAAGTATTTACTGAATATTGCCTTCCGTGAACTTTTCTTATACATGACTGTATAAAGGTCGCTCATTTGCATAGTTGGCTGCGACATGCTTAATATATTAAGTAAACATAATGCAAATCGTAAGAATTGCCTTCTAGCATTTAACTTTTTTTTTCAGTCGTCCCTGAAACAGTTTATAACAGAGTTAAGTCTTTCCGAAATCCATCCAAAACAGGCAAATTAATACATAGATTCAGTATTTTCACGAGAAAGTTTAATCATTTTTTTCCCGTCTTGCTGTTACATGTAGGTCCTACTAGGTATCATGTAGTCTGGTTTCCAGACTGTTGCGACACGGATTGTCGCCCCTACGCGGATTGTCGCCTCCTGCTCGGGGCGACAATCCGTGACGGGCGCTGGCGGCACGGATTGTCGCCCCCGTCACGGATTGTCGCCTGGCGACAATCCGTGACGCTTGTGCAGTTCCCAGTTTTTGACCTCGAAGGCGACAATCCGTGTTGGCAAAAAATTTGTTGCGACACGGATTGTCGCCCCGTCACGGATTGTCGCCCCGGGCTCGGGGTGGTTCCTCCGGGATGGGTATGACTGGTAAGTTATGCGTATATGTGTGTGTGTGTGTGTGTGTGTGTGTGTGTGCGTGTGTGTGTGTGTGTGTGTGTGTGTGTATTGTGAGCTGCATGATATGTGATGTGTATGATTTGTTGTGTGTGTGTGTGTGTGTATGTGTGTGTGTTTGGAGTATAATAATACAATATGTAGAAACTGTGCATGTGTGGTGGTTGTATAGTGGTAGTGGTTTGTTTGTCTGTGTGTATACGTGTGCCTGTATGCTTACGTGTGTATGTTGAATATAGTGGCGCTACTGTGGCAATACAAACGCCTTCAGAGTGTATGAGCACGTGTTTAAAGAATTCACACCAGAGTTGATCTAAAAATAGTATGGGTGTGTCAACCAATATCAGCGGTGAGGCGGGCTAGGTGAGAGAGATACCGAGAGAAAATACATACGAGGGAGGTACCCTCCCCAAATGTTATTTGTCTTTGTTCATTTTTCACTGCAGTCATTTTCTTCCATCAGTCTTATAAACTAGAACGTCCATACCACTATTCTTTGTCCCAGAATAGGTTTGGCATGCTTTATGCATGAGCGAATAATTTCCACACGCCGTAAAAAAAATTGTCAATCGTTAGTTGATTTTAGCACAAACGAACTGCCATTGCACACCGCTAATACATACGTAATACAAACAAACACCAACAAACACTCAAACAAATCCTCATAATGCAATAAACCAACTCAACACTTTTTTCCTTGATATTTATTGATTTCATTCAAATCATTCATAAACCGACCCATTCTGGGCGTAACATGAACAAAAAAAGTTACAAATGGCAATTCGAAACACAAACAAATCCATTTGTCAATTTATACCACAAATAATGGGCCGGATGCATAAACGCTAGCAATTGCTTGTGCTAGCCTTTTACTGGAATCCGTATGCATAAAAACAAGCAATTGCTTGCGAGCAGAAGCTCTTGCTAGTAAGTACAAGCAATTGCTTGCTGTCCGCAAGCAATTGCTTAGAGACCAAGCATTCGCTTAAAAACGTATGCATAAAACATACCTTTTGCTAGTTCTTGCTAGCAATTGCTTACGATTTTCCAAGCTCTGTAAAATGAGCTTGAGCTTTTGCTTATCTGGGACGTTCCCTTTTAAGTATCATTTTCATATTCATGGAAGAAAGACAACAATTGTGAAGGAGTGGTATAAATCTACAAGAAATTACTCTTAAGTAGAGTAAGAAAATTTTCATTTCAACAACGGGAATGTCCAGTGGTTAGCACGCAATATTTGATGAAAAACAGGTAGGATGTCTCACTTCGGTGGAGAGCAAGGAGACGTCTCTCCACGTGCGATCTGGCAGATGCGGGCTATTGTAAGCAGTGATGGGAATCAGCCAGTAATACGAGTGTGTGTATAGTTGTGTGTGTGTGTGCGTCTGTGTGAGTGTTATTTATGAGTGTCATTTCATAGCTCTTCTGCTATGTCAGGAAATGTTTCTGCACACACATGCCCTTTCAAATGCATGCTGCCACACTCGCCTTTGTTCTTGTGTTCGCACAGGCGTGACGTCCCTTTTGTTGAAAACGCAAGCAATTGCTTGTGCGGGACAAGCACAAGGTATAAGCACTAGCTAAAGGTTATGCATATGGACCTTTTGCTAGACAAGCTTGTGCTTTTGCTTGAAGCGATTGCTTGTTTTATGCATTCGGCCCAATCTCACTTCAACATAGATAACTCGATTATAGACCAACCCTATCGATACTAATAATTTCTTCACGAGAAAGTTTTGACATGTAGGGCCCTACCAAACCTATATTCCTTGATTATATTGGTTTGGATCATGTAACACCTTCTTAATTACAAGGGCATATACATAAAAAACACACAAATACATTACACAAATCTAGAATGAAATCAGTCATTAAAAAAACCCCGACCACCCCCTCCCCTCCCCAACCGAAACAAATCTAGGGCCTACATCTATCCTAAATATTAAATCCTACCAACATCTGTCATACCATTAAGGTATCCTTCTTCAAAATTCCAATCCCAAACCCACCAACCCCTGATTAAACAAAACCTAAATTATCCCACACCCACATTCACCAACCGAAATACATACATACACACACACACACACACACACACACACACGAAGGTTCGTTATTCCGAAGTTTCGTTTTTTTCGAGGCTTCATTTATCAGAAACACACAATTCCCTATACCTAGAGGTACGTTGATCCAAAAATGAAATTCGGAATAACGAACCTTTGGAATAATGAGCCTTCGGACGAATGAGCCTTCGGACGAATGAGCCTTCAGAATAACAAACTTTTGCAATAACGAAATGTAACCCCCTTCCCACATACCGACGCACACCCGAACCGATACCACATTCCTTCCTGATGAAACGATTTCCCAATGTTAATAAATAAGACATAATGGACCGTATGCAGAAAAGCAGCATCCGCCCGCACGCAAGCTCCACTCCGAATTCATATACAAATCTGCCAAACAAACTCATCAAATTCAAAGCTGCTGATAAAATCAATATCAACGTTTATGCCAGCAACAGCTTACTAGGTATCCCTCCCCACGCGCAGCTAAAAAACACATACGCAAAAAACTGACATACACACACACACACACACGAACAAACTAGTCCGGGAGCCAGCGGGGGTCAGCCTAGCTGAAAAGGTTACCAATTTTTATGTGTATAGCAATTTAGTAAATATGCCCCTGAGTATGGAAATGCACGTCTGGCTGGTCATCGGTGGTGGGTGTGGCCAGGAGGGCCACAAAAAGGACCCCCCAAAATTAGGCTAGCCTAGCTGGAAAAGTAACCCCATGAAAACAACTGGAACTTGTTCGTTACACTTACAGGATAAATGAATGACCATTGCCAGACGTTTTAAGTGGTGGGGGGTAGCCGCCAGACGCTCTTAAAGGCCCAACTCCAGCTAGGCTAGCCTAGCTGAAAAAGTAACCTCATGAAAACCACTGGAACTTGTTCGTTACACTTACAGGATAAATGAATGACCATTGCCAGACGTTTTAAGTGGTGGTGGTGGGTAGCCGCCAGACGCCCTTAAAGACCCAATTTTTTCCAGCTAGGCTAGCCTAGCTGAAAAAGTAACCTCATGAAGCGCACTGGAACTTGTTTGTTACACTTACAGGATAAATGAATGACCATTGCCAGACGTTTTAAGTGGTGGGGGGTAGCCGCCAGACGCCCTTAAGACTCAAATTTTTCCAGCTAGGCTAGCCTAGCTGAAAAAGTAACCTCATGAAACCCACTGGAACTTGTTCGTTACACTTACAGAATAAATGAATGACCATTGCCAGACGTTTTAAGTGGTGGTGGGTAGCCGCCAGACGCCCTTACAGACCAAACTTTTGCCATGCTAGGCTTGCCTTGCTGAACAAGTAACCTTGTGAATCCCACTGGAACTTGTTCTTTTTAACACTTACAGGATATGTGCATAACCGTTGCCGGACGTTTTAAATGGTGGTGGTGGTGGTGGTGGGGGGGGGGGGGGGGTAGCCGCCAGACGCCCTCAAAGACCCAATTTTACCAGGTAGACTAGCCTATATTATAGCTGGAAAAATAACCTCCTGAAACCCACTGGAACTTGTTCTTGTGATACACTCAAAGGATAATTGAATGATTGTTGCCAGACGATAGCCGCCAGACACCCCAAAGACCAAACTCTTAACAGCTAGGCTAGCCTAGCTGAAAATTAGGAAAGTAACCCCATGAAACCCACTTGAACTTGTTCTTACACTTACAGAATAAATGCATGACCGTTGCCAGACGCTTTAAGTGGTGGGGCGTAGCCCCCAGACGCTCTCAAAGACCCAATTTTACCAGCTATAAGGTTCACATATTTCAGAAATGATAGCAGTGTAATTCCATAACAATACCGCTTGCTTGCGAGTTCACCTGTCTATAATCTATGCATGCCTTATTCTTTTGTTCTGCTTCCTTGAGCCCCAGCGCATGCATTCTTATGGTGACTCTCCCATGTCATCATCCTTGTTCATTGCAATTTGTTCTATTTTTTGAAAATATTCTTATTCTTCATCCCAATTATCACAAATTCTGAAATTCTGTCCTCAGTATAACTAATTCATAGTTGTACAAATGTAAAAATCTGAGAAACACCCGGAGGTCTCCTTTAATGGGGGAGTTTCTTGAGCGCACAGGGAAACATGCTTTGAAATATCAATAGGGCAAGTGTTGAAACGAAATACTGTAGAAATATGAGAATATACAGTGCTGTGGTTTTGGTAGAAGAAATAGGGTATCTGTATTTATCCTCAGTGATAACCAAAAAACTTATTTGGAAAGAATAATAGACATCAAAAAAGAATTGCCCAATCAAACATGTCGGGATTTTTCTCAAACATCAGTGTTCTCATTTTCTTTGCAGTGTAAGAAAAAAAAAAACAAAAACAAAAACAAAAAAAAAAAAACAGGGCCGGGTACAGTATCCGGATGGAAATTGGTGGGATGGGCGTAAACCCGCGGGTATTATAACATACTGACGTGAAAAAAAGACCAAAAACTACTTTCTTTCTGTGCCCTGGGGAGAAATATTCATCAATTACATTTTGGAAATGTTGAAAATCACAACTTTTGATGAAATTGTCAGTATCTCTTCTTATATGAAGGTTTTTTTTTTTTATAATTAAGTTTCTTTCCTCTATGACCATGATAAAACAAACCCCCGGTGATTAAAACAAAAGACAATCAAAACTTGGCAAATGAACTCTTTGGACATTAGCAAAAGGGAATACATTAACAGTTCTTGCAAACACTTTATACAATTGTCTAATACTCCATCAAGCTCATAAAAAATACAATTCTACTGCAACAAGAAATCCATTCAGTAAGACTCGTCCTCGGTGTACATAACATACAAAAAAATATGAAATGTTTCTAGATATTCGTTTCACCGCAAAAGTGATGTTGAGGGTATTATAAATCAACACGGATCAACATGCATTTGGATTTCAGGGCCCCCTTAAGATGCAAAATGTTATGACAAAAGCCCCTACGTGGCTACCAGCAATTAAACATCCTTCAACTTCTTTAGCAAATGAGCTCATGTGTATCATCTTCTTGTTGAGAAGACGAAGATGAGTAATGATAAAATAACCAAACTATCAACTTTCCTTAACATGTTTTACATGAAATCAGTATTGCATTCTCGTAACGAAATTGAAAAACAAAAACAAAAAACAGAACATCTGAAATTGTTCAAAATCGCTTCTTTATAACGATGAAAGCAAAGGAAACTTAGTGTTTGTAACCACTATGACACGTGTCTACAGATCTGTCATGCTCATAAGAAACGTAACTCACAGGAATATAATTTTATACAGTAAGTACTTGGTTTGGAGGACATTTAAATGCCAACTTTTCAAGAATAATACACCAGCACTGACATTAACTGATGAAAAACAAAAGGAATGCTCAGCTTCTCTATCCAATTAGCTCATAGGTAATTCCTTGTAGTTGAAAAAAAAAAGAGTACACATAAAAATATAGACTTCCCGTAACATGTATCACAGGTCATGATCTCCACATTTGCTCCTCTTAACTTAAAAGAAATAAATATATATTTAAATTTGTTTCAAATGACCTTTAAACAATATGAAGAAAAAAAAATTATGTGTCTGCAAAGGCTTGACACGTGTCTAATACTGGTTCACGCTCATATTAAACGTAGCTCAGAGGAACAAGGAATAAAATTCACGTGTGTATAAAATAATACTGCAGAGAGGGTGCAAAGTTGAACCCTTTATTGAGGGTGCGAAAATGTTCCCTTGGGTACATCTTTCCACCCACACTAAGTGGTGCTAGATTGCACCTCTTCTTGAGGGTGCATCTTTCCACCCACACTAAGTGGTGCTAAGTTGCACCTTTCTTGAGGGTGCGATCTTGCACCCTTTACCTTTCGGCGCACCTTTGCACCCCGTGCAGCCTTTACATCTTGGTGCAACTTTACATCCTTTCGTGAGGGTGCAAAGAAACACCCAAAGTTCCAAGATTGTGCCTTGTTTTGAGGGTGCAATCTTGGAACTTTGGGTGCTACTTTGTACCCGCAAGAAAGGGTGAAAGTTACACCCTCGGGAGCAACTTTGCCCCCTTGAACAAGGCGCAACCTCGTACCTTTAGGTGCAACTTTATGCCCGAAGGATGCAAGAATGTACCCTCTCTTGAGGGTGCATTCTTGTTCCTCATTGGTATGATGTTGCACCTATGTGGTGCTTATTTGCTCCATGACTGCTGCAAAATTGCTCCTTTAAAGGAGCAAGTCAGTGTCACTGCCTGCTCCTTTATAGGGACAATATTGCCCATCATCTCAAGGTGCAAGTTAGCATCACATAATCGGGTACGATTTAGTTCCTTAACTACTCTAAACCTTGAATAGTGCGAACTGATGTAAGCCTATTTGCTATTTGCAACTTATGTTGTTGTTGCACTCTGCAAAGTAAATAGGATTAGTGTAACCTGGATCTTGTGAATCATGAAATGTGTGTGCGTGTGGAATTTGTGAGTGTAAAAGTTAACTTAGTTGTGTTTGAATAATATACTGAAACCAAAAATTTACCCAATTACCTTTTCAATAAGGTGAGCACTATATCTATCAAACAGTTAACCTTCTCGGCAAGAGTATACATCTGCATGAAGGAAGAGGTGAAAATATGATATGCAGTTGTCTGGATACGTTTTATTCAAAACGTTCTTGAATGCGTACTTATTCACATAATCTATATATAAGAATAACATATGCTTCTTACCAGTACTCAAAGCCTCTAAAACAAGAGCATGCTTCTTACACTTCTAAAGTATACACCATATCTTAAAAACAAAATGTAAGAGGATTTAAGAAGCTGTTTGTATGCATTCAAACGAATCCATATATCTATCTAAAATCTAAAATGTGTCTTGTAAAATGGGAATTCGTTTTATAATGACGATGCCAATTGTCTTAAAGTCCTTATCACGACATGTCTTGGAGTTAAGGTTATTGAAAACATGAGATTCTTGGCACGTAGATTACAACTATGGTTTAAAGAGTTAACTGAGATACGCATACCGTATACGGGCATTTCGATGAAAACATTTAAATACAAGGTACTGTAAATAATATGAAAATAAAACTTGATACCAGTCCTTATCGGCAACCAATACCGACTATGGAGGACTGCAGTTATAATTGTGTTCAGATATTGTTTTGGGTGATACACGCATGCCGACTGATTTGGGATCAATTCGAGTCCCTCAAGCTGAGATTCCGGAACTGCAATGAGCAGACCATCATTATGCATAACAAAGTGACTGAGAATAATGCGAGCACCAGTTTCTGTTTCGTTGCTCTATACACAGAAAGTTGTTTCGTTTTCCAATCCTGTGCAGGCACACAGAGATTTACAGAATTCAATCATCTTTGGCTATAACGCCATGGTCGCGTGCAAAATGAATGCAGCTTATCTAACTTAACCTGTAGTTACTGAATAGGGGACTACTGTGTATTCAATTTATACATTATTAATCGGATGATAGAACCTATTAAAGAGTAAATTGCGGATATCATATACCATTGTCAAATTCACTTTCTGTTCTATACATAGTATCAATGGATTGTTATGAACCACTTCAGCATTTCCAATCATTATTTCCCTGAAACGGCTGCATTTGTATGAGCGGGAAGAGTTTGGCATCATACATAGCAAGAGTCGTGACTACAGAACTAAATAGGGCCTACATGTATTATACAAGGTTTTAGGACACTTTGAATCATGCCCCCCCCCCAAAAAAAAAAAAACAAAAACAAAAAACAACAACAACTTAGAAATGTTGTACAATGTATGCCCTACTTCCATTAAAGGGACTGTACAGTAGTGGTTGAGGTGGGGATTCATGTTTTGAACATTCTTAAGTGAGATAATGAGAAACCTCTTATGAAATATGAAAGAGCATGTAATTTTAAGAAGGATTCAACGTTTATTTGACGAAAATTGGTTTTCAAATGGCTGAGATATCCAAAAAAGTGATAATAATAAAAGGCGACAGGCCACAACTTTATTAGGATCTCTTTGTTTCTCCTTGTTTTTTGATATCTCAGCCATTTCAAAACCGATTTTCATCAAATAAACTTTTGATACCCCTTAGAATTGCATGCTCTTTGACATCTCATAGAGTGGTTTCTGAATATCTCGCAAAACGTTAAATGCTAAATCCTCACCTCGACCAGAACTGTACACACCCTTTAACCTATGATCTTTGACCTTTGAATACATGGCCATACATTTTTCAACGAATAGGCATTTGGATGCAACGTAGGTATTATATAAAAGAAAAAAAATGTTTTAGGAAAATACATTTAACCACTTCAGAAATAATTATGGAACAAATAGCAAAATATTGACACGTTCACTTCTTCCGTAATGACATGACAGAAAACTTTCCTCACCGAATCGTTCTGCCGTAATTCATGAGCAAGTCATGGATATATACTTAGTTCGATTAAAAGTATACATTGAGTCATTGCAAAAGCATCTAATGAAAAGTATGCTTCAGAACTACATCATTGTCACTTTATTCTATAACACTAATAATATAGAGCTCGGTCCGCCATATTGCCTAACAGGTCGTTGTCCTCCTACCACGTTTGTTTAGCAAATAAGGCACAGAATTTAATTTTGCACTTGTTGCCAAAGACTCTAATCTTCTTTACCGCTATTCTGAGACATGTATGCTGGTGCTGTATGAATTAGAAACGGAAGCTTTAATATTCACCATCTAACAAGGCAAAAGCGAAGTGATGTCTCGTCCACGTATCGACTTTGTGATTACAGAGATTTTCAAATGGCATAGGCCTAGTTCATTGACTTTTTGACTGTTGACGTAGTCGGACTTCACCAATATTAACACTTGACAGCAATCATTAGATGATCTGAGGAGTGAATTTGGTGGTCATATAGCTCAAAAGTGTGGAAAGTTATTGAAAGAACACCAGAATACTATGTCGACAGCAAGCGCGCCGGAACACTTTTAGTTTTGGGGGGGGGGGGGCAAAATCTCGACGGGGGCACATTTCTGTGACAGTGTGAGATCCTCGGCGAGGGACCGAAGTGACCGAGAGGGGGAGGGTGTGGGATGGGGGATACCCGGCCCCTCCCACGGTAGGGACTTTTTGTAAAAACAGTAAGAATGCGTTTACAGAGCATTTAAAAAACCCAAATTTCTAGGGAGTTAAACATAGTAAAAAATCACTGCAAAGGACTATGATCGTAACTTATGAAAACTTTTCATTATACAGAGTGCCCTGCGGGCAAGGCGAGTGAGCACCTTATACAGCTTTTCACGTCCGATATTTGCGTGTTACGCTATCATTGGTTCAAAATAACAGAAGTCATTTTTGTCATGCAAATTCCTTTCAGAAACATACACACTAACGACGACAGCGAAAGCTCAGAATCATTGCAATTTTTCGTTTCTCTCACGTTTTTTAATTTCTCAGAAAGTAATATCATCTTAATCAGCCAGTACACATTATTCTTCAAGTGATTGTACAGATGTAATCATGTAAGGCATGTAAGGTAATGTTTAATCCAACGATTCAACAAGCAAGTGTACGTTGTAAGTACTATTCTCAATATCAAGCTTATTTAAGTAACGTCATTTCAGTAACCCCATATTGTACATGTATTTTGTCATATCATGCTTACGTGTAGCTAAAGGAAAATGTTCCTTCATTATACAGTGCGTCACAATAAAAAGAAAATCTGTTTTATCAGCCTGGTGAGATGTCTTAGATGTCTTCATTGCCACACAAAATTAAAACAGACTCCATGCTTTATCATTAAGAACATTTTCTCTTCTTGCACTTGATACCAAACAAATAATATCCCAACCAATCATGAATGAGAACAACTACTTTAATTCATGCATGTCAAAAATTATGTTGAGTTGATATAACCAAGTTCAGACTGGTAAACCCTTGCTTGTCAGACTAAGAAGTCTAAGCAGAAGAAACGTGACAAAGGAGACCAAAGAAATGCTAATGAATGTCTTTTCAAATTCAAAACGTTATTTTGTTCTGACGTGGCAGACGCCGATAAGCCATTAAACCGCTTTTCTGCGCAAATCATTTCTGACATCACTATTTCAAATGGTCCGTGCTTGTCCAGGGTCAATACATTACACATCTTGTAACTAGGTGTCAAAAGAAAGAGGATAAACTTAATTTTGTACTTATAAACCTTTTCTGATAAATCATTACAGTTTTCTGAAAAAAAACAACAACCCCGAAGTTGATTTATGAGTTTCTTTTTTCTGGAACGCACTTTTCAATGCCTCTCAAATCTTTTTAACATATTTTCAGGGGAAAAAAGTGAAAATAACTAGTAATTGATGAATATCAAATGCCAAGAAATATCCATAAGTAAATAATCATGGACTGACCAAAAACAAAAACAAACAACAAAACATTACCGCAGCATAACATTGTAGATTATGTTACGTTACGTGAGAAGAAAACAAAATACATTCCACCGTGTTTTCAAGGAAATGTTATGAAGTAGCAGTGTGGCACATCTACTGTACTTGAATGAATACCAGGAAGGACAAAAGAATGAAAAGATCACTGTTTGTCAACGGCTAATATCTAGTTGTAATAGACAATGTTATTCGGCTTGTGCAACATTGAGATAAATATATAGGCTCTTATACTTCGTCACTTGAACTTTTTGATAAATAATATCATATCACACTTGTATCTTGTTTCGTGTTGTAATTATCAGAACATGAGAGTATATATGGGCTAGCTCGCACTACGAAAATGATTCAGTTGTGCCTAAATACAACATGGACATGCCTGTATGAAATCATGGACTGACTAAAAAAACAAAAAAAAAAAATATTACTACAGCATAACATTATAGATTATGCTACATTACGTGATAAGAAAACAAAATACATTCTACCGTGTTTTCAAGGAAATGTTATGAAGTAGCAGTGTGGCACATCTACTGTACTTGAATGAATACCAGGAAGGACAAAAGAATGAAAAGATCACTGTTTGTCAACGGCTAATATCTAGTTGTAATAGACAATGTTATTCGGCTTGTGCAACATTGAGATAAATATATAGGCTCTTATACTTCGTCACTTGAACTTTTTGATAAATAATATCATATCACACTTGTATCTTGTTTCGTGTTGTAATTATCAGAACATGAGAGTATATATGGGCTAGCTCGCACTACGAAAATGATTCAGTTGTGCCTAAATACAACATGGACATGCCTGTATGAAATCATGGACTGACTAAAAAAACAAAAAAAAAATATTACTACAGCATAACATTATAGATTATGCTACATTACGTGATAAGAAAACAAAATACATTCTACCGTGTTTTCAAGGAAATGTTATGAAGTAGCAGTGTGGCACATCTACTGTACTTGAATGAATACCAGGAACGACAAAAGAATGAAAAGATCACTGTTTGTCAACGGCTAATATCTAGTTGTAATAGACAATGTTCTTCGGCTGGTGCACCACTGAGATAAATATGTAGGATCTTATACTTCGCCACTTAAACTTTTTGAAAACAATATCGTATCAAACTTGTATCTTGTTTCTTGTCGTAATTATAAGAACATAAGAATATATATGGGCTAGCTCTCACTACGAAAATGATTCAGATGTGCCTGTATAAAACAAAATAAAATACAATCACTCTTCTAACATGTATAATGCATATTGTTTGTCTCAGTCACTTCACCCCAACAGTCCCCGGGATCCCCACAGATTACATCTATGATCTAGATGAAACATAAAACAAAATAATAATGAGTTCATTTCTAATGGAGATAGCAAGAACACACAGTGAAAAGGCTAATGACAAACAAATACCAAATAACGGACAAACTTCGAATGTCGTACTGCCCACACCTTAGTCCTTTTTAAGATGAGCAAATGTATTTCTTCTCTTGCTGTCTCCATTAGAAATGAACTCATTGACAAGGTCATACATGTCAGCTTTGTCTGCCTTGTCCTTATACAAGGATAAGATCAGAAGAGAGTTCAGCCTTCGCTGGCTCATTGTCGAACGGAGATACGTTTTGAGTTGACGGAGTCTGCTGAAGGAGCGTTCAGCTGAGGCAGAGGTAGCGGGATGTATAAGATACAGCTTCACTAGCTTCATGACCTCTGGAATCATCGGCTTCATTGACGTCGCTCCAAGAGTGTCGATGATCTTGTCAACAGAAGGTGTTGACACTGTGGACAGTGTCGAGGTTTCCGACGCCAAATTCTCTAGTACTCGCAACTGCGCGTCAAGACGAGGGCCATCCAAATCATCTTTGTAGTGCTTCACCACACAATCTAGGGACTCGGATGATACCTTGTTTTTGGACCAGGCTGTCGTCAAGAGGTCTTCTGTGGCCAACAAGACCGGGATGCACTTTGATGCAATCCGATCTTCTAGCCCACTGATTACTTGGTCTAAAGCATCGAACCACACACTTCGGTACAGATCTTTAGGAGTTTTGAAGATATGAGGATCACTCTGCTGATATCGTCGTGGTGCTTTAGGCTGTCGGGGTAGCTCCGGGTCATCCTGTCCTTCCCGTTCTGCGTAGATGACTGCATTACTCCACGTTTCATCAAACGCCGTCTCTGTCCTCAGTGTCTTCAGGTTGTTGATAGCAACCTTTGTAAGCCTGACCCCCTGTCCGGCAGACACACGAGATCCCTGGATTGCCGTACTGAGTCGGTCGCTCAGTTCAAAGATAGCAAGACTGATGATGAGGGAAATCGTGAAGTCGAAAGTGGAAACTGCGTTAAGGAATCCACTGGCTCGTGACTGCATGTCTCGATCACTTGATCTGTTCTCGATTTCTGTCAGGGACTCTTTCACCACCTGCAATTGCTCTTTGAGACTGCTGAGGGCCTTGAATTTGACTGTGAATCGGGTTGGGCAAAGTGGCCTTACATGTGTTTGTGGCGAACTCAGTCCTTCTGCAACTGTTCTGACTATA
This sequence comes from Diadema setosum, assembly GCF_964275005.1. Taxonomy (NCBI): domain Eukaryota; kingdom Metazoa; phylum Echinodermata; class Echinoidea; order Diadematoida; family Diadematidae; genus Diadema; species Diadema setosum. Next base: position 25,930,657 of record NC_092688.1, on the reverse strand, counting down.
GCACATCGCTTGGGGGAATCCCTGAAGAAGTTGATCAAGTCCGTTACGGTGGTAAGAAAGTTACGGAGCTTTGGCACATTCTTGACCATGTCTTGGACTGCTAAGTTAATGCAGTGCATGTGGCAGTGTGTGGTGGTGATTCTCTCATTCTCCTCTTGCAGACGGCTGGCGACACCACTCCTTTTTCCTTGGAATGTTGCTGCTCCATCAAAGCTTGCAGCCCGGCACAGAGAGATGGGGAGGTTATACCTTATCAGAGCATCTTTGATAGTCTTGTGAACTGACTCTGCGTCACACCTATCAATTGCGTACATACCAAGGACGTTCTCTTCTACCAACAATTCATCTGTTGCAACGCGAACGCAAATACAAAGTTGCTCCAACTTGGACACGTCAGTGGTTTCATCAGCAATGATCGCATATACCTTCCCTTGCATTTCTTCGGCCAACTCGCGCATCACAGATCTGGACATCATGCCAATCATTTCCTCTTGTATCTGGTGTGAGGTCCATGACGACTTTCTTTCGAGCCACCGATCGAAACCCTCAATGTCCCTACATACATCGCAGTGTCAACAAAGTATGAAAGTTGCTGTTATGGTCAGTGTGTCCTCGAATTGGTAATCCTTGTTTGGCAAGATACTGCAAAGTGGAGAAGATCGCATGAAGATACTTTGTGTTCTTTTTCATCTCTTCCTTTGCGCTATGGTCAAGCCTCTCAGAAATGTTTCTCCCATGCCAGATCTGGTTCATTTTGTACACGAGTAGGTGATGACTTTCACTTCGCTCATGCTTTTGGAACGCCTGAGTTGCCTTTTTCCAATTCGAAAACCCGTTTTTGCTGAAACTTTCTTCCTCCCTTCCACCACCAGGAATTTTTCGCAGGCATCCTTGTCGGCATACGTGGCAAAATGCCGCTCCGTCACCGTTGTTTGCAGTTTGTTCCCATTCTAACCATGGGTATGAGGTATACCACTCAGGGCGAAACCGCCTACCTTGATTGTCTTTCTTGAAGTTAGCTGAAGTCGGTTGATTTGGTTTTTCCCTGAAAGGCCCTTCGCTGTTTTGTCCCTGCTGGCTATCATCTATGGCAGGGTTTTCATGGGTTGTGTGTGATTCTGATAAATCTTCTCTTGCCCGGGTTGATTCTGCAGTGTCTGTTGGCTCTTTCTTGTTTACTCGGGGGAAATATGCTAGGAGGGATCGCGATCCTTTCGCGTTGTCTTGGAGTTCTTTTTGCTCCTTCTGTTTCCTCCCTTCTGACCCAGACTGGTGCTTCTTCATGATCAGGATTCACAGTTACAGCAAATGAGATTGTTGAAAATCAAAAAACGATGTGAGCCTCTTGAAGATTACAAATGCTGGCATGAACCAACACTGGAATGAACCAGCAAACCTGCTTCTCTGTTGATAATTAACCTTTTATCACGTTATTTTGATTGGTGTCACATATCGAATCCTTTCCCGCCAAAAGGACCGTTGCGCGCACTAGACGGGCACCACGATTATGCACAAGCCAGATCTCACAGCTGTTTACTGTGCATTGGGCCTTCGTACGTAACAGATGAAATCTAAGCGATGCAATTAGGTGTTGGAGGCATCAGTTCGAATGCGGATTGTTCTAAGTTAATTACATTATGCCTACCTTTAAATCTTTGTTCGCATCATTGGTACTGATGGATTCTTATTGATACTATGTTATATACGAATAAAACTTAGTGTTTTTTTTTTAGTAATGGAAATATTCTTACATTGCTAGAAAGCTTAGAAGAAAAGGAAAAATGTAAGGGTTTACTAAAAGTATGCTTCAAGGGGCACACTCATCGAAAAACGCGAAGCTACCATCTATATAACTACACTAAATCTACTTATGTGTAGGTACCCCGTCAGGGGCGAAAATTTCTCATTTTTCATCTATGAATTGACAATTTTTAGACAAAAAGTGCCTTTATTGTTCATTTTGGTCGTGACGTTAGATAACTGATGTATCATTTGTTACCTTTCAGGGGGCACATTGGGGGGGGGGGGGGCAAAAACTCGTTTTGCCCCCCCCAAAAAAAAATTTATTTGGGGGGGGGGGGGCAAGTGCCCCCCCTGCCCCCCCCCCCACTTCCGGCGCCCTTGGTCGACAGTGTTTATCAGGTGAGATACAAACATAGAACACGTTCCAGTGGGTTTCAGGAGGTTACTTTTCCAGCCAGGGCTATAGTCTAGCTGGTAAAATTGGGTCTTTGAGGGCATCTGGTGGCTACCCCCCCCCCTCCCCCACTTCTTAAAACGTCTGGCAACGGCCATGCATATATCCTGTAAGTGTAACCAGTTCCAGTGGGTTTCATTAGGTTATATTTTCAGCTAGGCTAGCCTAGCTGGAAAAAGTTGGGTCTCTAAGGGCGTCTAGCGGCTACCCCCACCACTTAAAACGTCTGGCAATGGTCATACATTTATCCTGTAAGTGTAACGAACAAGTTCCAGTGGGTTTCATGAGGTTACTTTTTCAGCTAGGCTAGCCTAGCTGGAAAATTTTGGGTCTTTAAGGGCGTCTGGCGGCTACCCCCCACCACTTAAAACGTCTGGCAATGGTCATTCATTTATCCTGTAAGTGTAACGAACAAGTTCCAGTGGTTTTCATGAGGTTAATTTTTCAGCTAGGCTAGCCTAGCTGGAGTTGGGCCTTTAAGAGCGTCTGGCGGCTACCCCCACCACTTAAAACGTCTGGCAATGGTCATTCATTTATCCTGTAAGTGTAACGAACAAGTTCCAGTTGTTTTCATGAGGTTACTTTTTCAGCTAGGCTAGCCTAGCTGGAAAATTTTGGGTCTTTAAGGGCGTCTGGCGGCTACCCCCCACCACTTAAAACGTCTGGCAATGGTCATTCATTTATCCTGTATAAGTGTAACGAACAAGTTCCAGTGGTTTTCATGAGGTTACTTTTTCAGCTAGGCTAGCCTAGCTGGAGTTGGGCCTTTAAGAGCGTCTGGCGGCTACCCCCCACCACTTAAAACGTCTGGCAAAGGTCATTCATTTATCCTATAAGTGTAACGAACAAGTTCCAGTTGTTTTCATGGTGTTACTTTTCCAGCTAGGCTAGCCTAATTTTGAGGGGTCCTTTTTTTGGCCCTCCTGGCCACACCCACCACCGATGACCAGCCAGACGTGCATTTCCATACTTAGGGGCATATGTACTAGATTGCTATATACATAAAAATTGGTAACCTTTTCAGCTAGGCTGACCGCCGCTGGCTCCCGTCACTAAATTATTATGTGCACGCGCACATACACACTTCCTTGAAACCTCACCATGACTTTTTACATGGCATGTTTGCATGGATGTAGCCATGTAAGTTATGTGTTAGTATTTCAATGATTATGTCCAGAACGATATTACCCAGCAAAATGTGCTTCGAGGGCGGGCGACAATCCGTGCCGCCAGCCCTCGTCACGGATTGTCGCCCCGAGCAGTAGGCGACAATCCGTGTAGGGGCGACAATCCGTGTCGCAACACCAGACCCTTTGCCAACTGGACTCCGCGGCGACGAAGTCGCCGCCTTTGCCGAAGGCAGCGAGACAAAACCATAGAGCTGTACAGCTCTCTGGACAAAACCAACCTAAAATATACTAGTTTTCGACGTTGAGGGCGTCAATATCCTGAATAGCGAAATAATATGGACAGAGGGTCTGGAAGCCAGACTAAGTATCATGGGATTTTTCACGTTGTTGCTCACAATCAGATTCGTTCACATGATGAATATTAATGATATCATAGTAGGAACTCACAAAATCTCGAAACCCCCTACAAAAGGTAATTTAACCTCTCGCGTGTCATCATTTGCATACAAATCTGCATGTTTTTTTATTCACTTCCTAATTCGTTGACTTTGTGCCTGATCTTAAGTATGAGAACACCATCAGTTTGTTCCTTGTAACTGCAGAAATAATGAAAACATTATTATGCTATTGTGCTATATGGTAACTCCTATATACTGAGCGTATTTTGTCAGTAATTTTCATGTTTATGAATATTGTGGAATGATGATGATAATAATAATGCTAATAAGGTCACAGACAGGGGTCAACAAACTTTTAGGGCCAAATGTTAAGTTTTTACGGCGCGTTTCGATTATGGCTCATAACTTTTTATCCCTTTGTCAGTTTGTGACCAAACTTGGATGGTAGATGTCCCTTGGAGAGTTGAAGGTCATCAAAAGGTCAAAGGTCACAGACAGGGGTCAGCAAACTTTAGGGCCCAATGTTAAATTTTTACGGCGCGTTTCGATAATAGCTCATAACTTTTGATCCCTTTGTCCGTTTGTGACCAAACTTGGATGGTAAATGTCCCCTGGGGAGTTGAAGGTCACCACAAGGTCAAAGGTCATAGGCGGGTCAATGAACTTCCGGGAGTTAGAAAAAAACATTAATTTCTTCTACGCAAATGAGCGAGACACAATTTGGCACTTGCCTTGTTGAAATACAAGATGCACACACATACTTCAGACACAAAAACAGTTTTTAATTTTGTTTTTTTATCAAGCCTTATACACTGTACCTATTTGCTTTAACCATCTTACACTTCACAGAGCAAAGTAAACTTGTAAAAAATCAAAGCCCTTAAATGCAAGGCTTCAGCAAAATACTTCAACTTCATATGTCAAGCATATCACAGAGATGCACTGAGCTGTTTCATACATTGCCATTTTATTCACCTTCAATACCAAGGAAAAATGGTCAATTTGATCTAGTTATCACATTACATACTTAGTCACAGAGTTTCATAAATATAATTATATATATATATATATATATATATATATATACATGGTACATGTATAACACTGTGTATATATATATATATATATATATATATATATATATATATATACGTAATTTTTTTTTCCACTGTACAATATAAACCAATACATACAATGAAGTGTTCATGAAGAGGTATTTCAGTTTCAGTGAAAAAAAACACAAAAACAAACACATGAAATAAGATACAATTAGGGAATCTCATTTAGATATTAGATAGACATTATTTGAGCAGATGTTTTGCCCTGGAAGTCTGTGTAACCACGTACCTCTCCTATCCGGACATGTCGGGACCGCGCTCGGCCGCATTTATAAGGGCCAGATATGGGAGAGTCAATGTTTAATACACGCAGCTGCCTACCCAATGGTAGTAGCTACATGTACATGTATCAATGTCGTGTGAACATGTCATGTTCTTGTCAGCTGGTCTGCATTCAGAATTTTCTGATAATTTGCTCAATAATTAATCACCTGTATTGTGTGGGGTGCCCTGATTTTAACAATGAAAAGCTTTCTGTCCATGATTTTGCTGTTTTTGGGGGGTAGTGAATGTCTGAATGCATGTTATTTAGATAAAATTTGTATGTTATTTATGTTGGAAACGCGATGCAATTCATGAGAGTCTGTGTAGGAATTTTGAGTTTGAAATTCCCCTTTCCCCTGTAATTATTAGATTGAAAAAAATAAAAATCACAGTGACATCTCGTCCAGATAATAGGGAGACCGTGTTAAAGGGAGGCTGGCTAGGAAAGGTCGGGTGACAGTTACCACAGGTTTAAACAGTTCACACACCAGTGCTGATTGGCTATTGTTCAAGATCCGAAAGCGCGGGGAGAGGTGCAGGGAGTGTTTGCCTGATTGAAGCATTCTTCATTGGCTGCCCATGGCAGTATCTATGAAAACTAACACTAACGCAGACCTGCTAGATAGAACTGCCTGTCAGCGAATATGTGTATCAAAGTGTACTCGCACTAACAACACTCGACTCCAGTCAAGATTCTTTGGTTGTATGTCTATGTGCACAGAGATCAGAGAACAGTGATAAAGCTGTACACAATTCACAATGGGGATTCCAGAATACAAGTCTATATCCCAGTCAGGCCAACCTTCCCATTACAAATTGTACATGGTATCCTCATGATACGTCTTCAACTGCTTAAAGAAAATGGATCCAATGATTCAGTCACCCGTTGCACACTCTGGGAACAATCTACATGTATTGCTTGCATCAATTTGGTGACACAAAATGAAGCATAACATTCCTGGCAGACCAAATCTATATACATGAAGAGGGGGGGGGGGGGGGAGGGGAGAACTATTTGACCAACATCATTCACTGATGGTCAGCTACAAACATGATGAGAGCAGAGTGAAAGTAAGACCACACTCTATGGGGTCTGAAAGAACCATAATCAATCTCACATTTTCCAGTCATTTTTATAACAAGGTGATTATTTATGATAACTATATTTCACAATGTTTGCAGTTCTCTGGACTAATAATGTAAAGAGCATACATGAATATGCCAGAGTGGGACTACATTCAAAATCATGGCAGGAATGATTGCACAATATGGTCAAACATCATGTAAATGATAGAGTTCTTAGAATCCTTTCTGTAATACTGTATTCAACAACAATCTTGTACATAATATTTCTAAACTTCAATCTGAAATGTTCAATCGGATGTTGTATCTACATTGAAAGTACAAGACCTGAGCCCCGTCTTATAAAGCCTTCAAATCAATCACAAGTCCCAAAATCAATCGCAACTTACATTGCAGCACACAAAAAACTTGTGATTGATTTCTATCACAAGTCTTTATAAGACAGGCTCCAGAACTCTCTTTACAGACTGGTTAACAAATCAAGAGAGCGACTACTGGTACATGTATGTCATATAATGCAAAGCTACAGTACCATATTGTCAATTGAGTGGCAACACCTTGCATCTCAAATTTTGGGTGAAAGTCATTTCTTTTTTGTTTAATCGTCAGATAACCTGTCAAGTGGTATCCTGTCCATATCCTAGCTGTCTTATAAAAATGAAGCCACCATGGCATATCAATGGAGAGGTGATTCCATGAATTTGTTATCGTGCTTCGGCTGAATTGTTGTTTCGCTCTCTTGGACAATTGACATATTTGAGATACAAGGTTTAGTCGCCCAACAGCGATATGCTAGTGTGGTGAATTTCAGCAGTCTTCAAAACTTGTTGACCTTATAATCTATCAATCATGATCTCATACTAAAACAATCCTACTTCTAATCTCTTCTCTTTCATATGTTTTACTCTCTGGGACTGGAAGAGAATGAGAGTCATCGCTGACAGAGAACTCCTTGCTGCACGACGAATGTGCAATGGAATGAGTTTCTGCATTTATGAGGTACCTAAACTGCTCCTGTGAATGACACAGAGTTGAATGTGGATGCCTGCATAAATGGACCAGCTTTTGAACTTGACCAAGAACTGGCCCGGTCCAACTCATGCTGGCCATCAGAATCGATCGGATTCTCCTAAACTCCACATCTCTGGAGAAGAATTTTGTAGAATGAAGCATTTCAGAAGTCAAGTCACAGAGCCATATGTAGTCCACCTGCTCTGTAGTAAAGCAAATCCAAAATTTCTCCTCAGTCATGGTTGATGAAAAGCATTCATTGCATCTCTGGTTGAATAAATGTAATATATATTCCATAATTACACTTGCAAATCATGTATCATATTCATTGTTCACTTTGTTCTCGAATGCCCCTTTCATTTAATAGCTAGGTGAGTAAAGCTGTCAGAGGCTGCATGAGAGTTGAAATTTGTGAGTCTTGGAAGTCCATCTTGGGTTCAAACCATCCACAGGCTCCTCGATCGACTTTTCAGAGTAAAGTACGTCTCCCTTGGCACCCACAACAATCACGGTGCTTGTCCTGTTTAACCGAGCAGAAAAAAAAAATGAATGAACAGTACAGCATGAGCTGGTATGAGGAAGGATACATTTAAAGTCATCAGCCACACTGTATTTCTTCGAGGACTCACAACAATACAGCTACAAATCTTGCATTTTCTCTTTTTTGCCAAAGTTTAACTAACAATGACATTTGATCTCTCACACATTACCCAGATAAAGCCAGAGATATCAAAGCTAAGAAAACTGCCAAAAAACAACAACATCAAAACACTCAAGATATGGCATTTAATGGATGTTTACAAATTGAAGATTTGATATCTCATCTACTTAGTGCTTGGATTCAAAGCCTAAGAATATGTTGAAGTTACATAGTTACTAAGCAGCACATCACTGTGGCATGTTGACTTGGCCATATTTTAGTTATACTAGTATGCTCAATTACCTGCACGCTTGACTATGTTAATTTCATGGTTCATTTTCTCTTAATTGTGCTGAACTGGCAGCTAGCTTTCTTTTTGTAATGTACACTGTAGTTACAATAGCTGTTAAATGTAGATTTTTATGTTTGAAATAACTGGAGCAAATCGTGCAATGTATGTAATTGGCAAGCATGAAGTTTGAATACCTATTCAGTACATTTAGTGACAACATTGAAAAATATCAAGTGTTTGGCGACCCAATGTCATTTTCAAAGTAAACGATTATATCATACACAGTACATTAACTGAAATCACATAGTGACAGCGGCGAAATACAGTATACTGTCTTATAGAATAGAAGACAGAACATTACCAGAACTATGCAAACCCAGAGAAAAAAAAACAATCTTTTGTGTTTTACATTTTGCACATTGATCCCAATGCCATTTCACTTCTGTGAATGAGACCAAACAGGAAAAAGGTCATTTCATAAACATTTGTTGCAACATTCTAGCAACGTTCCGACAGTAAAAGGAAAGGACAGCAGAAATGGCCATAAAACATCTACTGTATATGCCATATATTTAGCGAGTCTTAAGTTTCACAAATCAAAACTTCCCGATGATTTTGTGAGTGGTAAATTCGCGATCGTGTGTTACATTCATAGCATGATCAGAGTCAATATTTTCGCATGTATTTAATTTCGCGAATAGCACCTGACTCATGAAATTCGCAAAAATAAAAACCTCACAAAATATTTGGCGTATACAGTACCTTGATAGTGACCTTCTTGCTGTCAGATTAAACGAACATGTGTCTTATAAAAAGCATCAGTTTATGATTAACCTTAGAAGTAAGACAATCGATGAGAGACTAAATCAGTTTACGAAGTGCTCAGATTCCCTGAACTACACCCCACTTCCCTCTCATTATGTAATCAATCTCCCCTGGCTTCCTGCGAATATCTTCTTGTAGTTGTGGGTCTCCAAATTCCTCATAAGTGACAAACTGACCTTGTGCCGTAGAACGGAGACTTGACATGGAGCATTTGTGGAAGGACAGCCCTCATTTCCTCAATGGTCATGCCAGGCTTGTAAGAGAATTCCTCCCCATTCAATCTGCACAGAAAAAATCAAAAACAAAAATAAAAACCAGCTTTGTTGGAGAACAAATGCCAAATGCAGGGAACAACACAAATTTTACCACAGTCACTTTTGGCCAAACCCTTCTAGGAACTCTATATGTATCTCTCACTAACAAGCCAAGGATATTTCCCACAGAAATATGGCCAAATCAGATTCAATCAATTCAAAAGTTCAATCTGCATTTTTTTCTTTTACTACTAATTCTGAGAATATGGGACGATTACATGCAAATGAAAGCAAACCTGTACGGCCCTCTTTATATATGCAAATTATCAACCTCCTAGTCCTGTTAACTTCACAAAGAGAATGTTGAAAACCACATACGTATCAGTAACGATACAATAAATGGTTTCAAAATACCCACATGTAAATGACACATTGAAAACTTGCTTATATTTGTGGAATAACTCTATATAAGCATACAATTTGGTTATTCATTCAATGACTACAATAGTAATGTTTCATTCTTCCTTTCTTTTTTTGAGGGGCCTATCTATCATAAGTGCTCAAGGCATCAATCGACACAGACCAGATGAATTTTGTTTGCATTGTTCATTCCTTTCTGCAGAAGTAAGCTTTGATGGAAATGTGAAAGTCAAGAGTTGTTGCAAGAACTGTAAACTCTCCACAACCAGTGGTAGCTTGTTGCCATAAAAATGTGCCAGGCAGAAAGTGCTCTCACTGGCAGACTGCTCATTAAAGGGGCATTCCAGATGTTTTTCATAATTTCACATCATGTAGAACATAAATCAACAGCTCCATGTATCGATTTGTGGAATTTATTGTCACAGTGGTTCTTGACCAGATAAATAATACTTTGAAAAACCTTTGACAAAATAATTACTCTAAACAAGGATGATGACATAGGAGGCTCACATATTTCAGAAATGTAGCAGTGTAATTCCTTTACAATACCACTTGCTTGCGAGTTCACCTGTGTATAGACCATGCATGCCTTCTCATTTTGTTCTGCTTCCTTGAGCCCCAACTCCTGCATTCTCATGGTGACCCTGCCATGTCATCATCCTTGTTCATTGCAATTTGTTATAAATTTCGAAAACATTCTTCTTCTTTGTCCCAATTATCATAAATTCTTAAACTCTGTCCTCAGTACAATTACTTTACATTTGTTAAAATCTGAAAATCTGAAAATCATCCGGAGGTCTCCTTTAAAGGGATGGTACAGTATTGGTGGAGATGAGAATTGGGCTTTTAACATTTTGCGAGATACCAAGAAAACACTTATGAAATAGTACGGGGGGGGGGGGGGAGCCTCCCAGGCCCCCCTCCAGATCTCGGCCGTCGACCGCGCAATCGTGATGAAAATTGGCACACACATTGCCTATGACGCAATCTACGGTAGCACGAAGTTAAATTAAAAAAAAATATCATTTATGCTAAATTATGCTAATTTATGCATAATGATGCATGAAATCAGACAATTTGGTACAAATCACTAAATAAAGCTCAAAATGGGCACATTTTTTGTGTAAATATTCTTCTTAGTGTCCTGAGCAAATATAAGAGAAAAAAATTGCGTATTCAGTATTAAATATTCAATTGTTTTTTTGAATTTCTTATGTATTTCTTTGTTTTTTCGACTTCGTGTTTTTCATTGTTTTTTCGATGAAACTTGTCCGCGACATTTTGTTCCGAACAAGAAAATATGCCATTAATTGATTTGAATCAATAAAACCCCCAAATAATCATGCTAATAAGGGAACTCACAGCGTGGTTTGCCGGAGAGCTTGGTGAAGCTTCTCTGCCACACCCTCAGCATCACCCTCAGATGAGTTTGCCAAGAAGTCCTCCAGGCTGCCTTTGAGGTGGCTCGCCTTGGGCCATGGCTTTTCGATGGTGGAGTTGGAGACCCCATATACGCCTAGGTAGGAAACAAAGCCAGCACATTATTTTGGCCCTCAACAAGAACTGAAGGAAAGTATGCTTTATAAATAATCCTCATCATCATCATCATTATGTGATCACGCACTGCAAAACCACCTAAATGTTGACAGACATCATATTTTTTTTAAAGTGAAGAATAGATTCCGAAAGAGCAGACTGTAAGTTTCAAATGCTATACAATTGGGTACAATTCAGTACTCTCCTAGCCCACTGGAATAATCAAAGAACATACACACTCTGGAAAAGTGCGCACTGAAAAAAAAACAAAGAGGCTTTGAAGTCAAGGGTCTATTCAAGGGTGTCTCAAGCTCTGAGTTCATAAATCTGAAAAAGTCTGCTTCAAAATGAAAAAGTATTCTAAAAAAACGCAAAAAGGCAAATGTCTCATTCCTTTTGTTATCCCAAAATTTAGAATCATATATTTCAAACAGAATTGCTCTTTCAGCAAATAAGAAACCCCTTAAAAATTGACTAAGTTGACCCATTTCACCGGCTTTTGAGTCCTCACAGAAAATTAGGTCGTACAACTTTTTATTGGCTTGGTGATGCATGGTCACATGCATCACCAAGTTGTATTCAAATTTTCCTGTTAGCCGTTTACGACACGGAAAACTGCAGAAATGCACAAAGATTTAAATGCTAATATCTGCTCCATTGAACAAGACAATACAGAAAACAGGAAGTCAGTCAAGCTTCAAGAAACCATAGACACTGTGCTGACTTCTTTTTTTTTTCTTTCTCCTTTCACTGCATATCTGATGGCATAGGAGTATCACTGTGAACATAAGTTTTGGACAGTAATTGTATGTGTTGGAAATAGGAATTTACAGATAAATATTTTTTATGTTAATGATGGTAAAAATAGTACTGAGAATGCTGCTGATAATAGTGATACATGTACTTACAGTAGTAATACTGAAAATGATGATATCAATATAACAACAATCATCACTGTTAACATAAAATATATTTGCAAAGTAAGTATGCTACATCAAGATTCCATTGCTCTCTCTCTCTAAGTCAACAACAACAGTTTTTTTTTTTTTCACCTGCTATCTAAGGTAACTGAACATGGTGAGGAATACACTGTAGCACATTGATCAGACATTTCTTTCACAACAACACCAACATCATGGGCAACAATGGAGCTGTTTCACATCATAGTGTCACCCCACGCAAAAATATACACTGTATGCCAATTTAGAAAGAAAACGTGCTCTCACTTGACTTGCCAGTACAGCACTGAAACCAAATTCTGACCTATCAGATTTGTCTATCTTGTAGGATTAATCAGACTGAAACCAAACTTTTGTAATTGGAGGTGTCTCGGTCATGGTGAAGCCCCATTCCTCACTTACCTGGTTGAAGAATCTGTGGAGGACTGGCTGACTTATTACTGTAGTATCCAACTTCACCTGATCTGTTGATGAAACATGTCAAGAAGTACAAAAATGACAACACTTCTACAAAATCAGTTACATTAAAAAAAAAAAAAAAAGGTACCACTATGTAATGTAGAATTGGCCTTTGTTTTTGTTTGTTGCTTGATGTGATATCAGCTCTAAAATAAAAGCATGCAATCATTTGAATCTCTATATTCTGACCAGAACATTTCTATCCACATGTTGACAATAATGAAAACAATTCAAATCTGGTCAGTGCTTCTACTCCATCAAGAATAAAAAAACTCAACCATGAAAAACATGTCAACTCACTTCAATAGTTTTGACCTAATTTTTGTTAAACTTAAAGTTTGCAGGAGTAGACTTGAGAAGGTGCCATGCAAGGATTTCACTCTATAAAAGCAAGACACCCAAGAGCAGAGCTCAAAGTCTAAGGATGCTAGTGGCCATCTGTATCAAATGTTTTTTTTTTTTCTTTTCTGATGTATGCAATTTACAATGCATCTTTAATACCATAGCAAAATAAGGGCCCAGGGAGATGGGTGCTCACCTGAGCAGCACATCTCACCTTCATGGTGCTCTCTACCTGAGCCAGGCTATCACAACAAAATTTGAGATTCGGGGATCACTGCAGGCCATTTTGGCAAAACCCTCCTAATTTTGTGAATTTTGGCACCACCCTACCGGCCCCCTGGGCATGCTATCATCATAAAATAAAATAAAATAAAATGGAGACAAAACTACACCCGTATAATCCCCTCCAAAGTGAGAATTCCTGCCAACTTTTGTCAGAATAGTGTAGAGCCACCTGTTTGCAAAAAGAATAAGAAAATGGCAAAAACTAAAAAAAAAAAGAAAAAAAAAGAGAGCAAATTTTGAGCATGTAGGCCAAGCCCCCTGGCCTCCCCCCCCCCCCAACCCCCAGTAAGCCTGACAACATTGAAGCCAATGTGCAGTTTACTTTTAGCTTATGAAGTGCACATCATCAGCGTGAAACGGGTACCTCTCCTAATGCACCCCTTTTACAGCTGCCACTTACTTTGGCCCTAGAGGGCGCTACTTCCCCTGCCCCTCCGAGCCAGTTCACAGAATCTGAGTATGTGTAGATAAAAAAAAGGCCTTGCAGCCCTTCTCTTGAAGTTGACTTGTAACTGAAAAACTTGGCTTGTATATGAAAACTCAATAAAGTCTTCATGAAAACTCTGTTATGAACATTCATGAATTAACTACATGTAGGTGCTTTTCAAAACACACAGGCGAATGTGTATTCTTTTAACCACTTTACCAAAATTGTTCACTTGGCAGTTTTCAAGTGCTCTTCAAATTGAAAGATCTATCCATCTTTTTGACAAGTCATTGGTTCAGAGGTCATCAGAGACCATTGCTTAATGTGAACTTGCTTTACCACTAGCCAGTGCCCAGGCTGCTGTGAAGTCTCCACAAAGATTTTCCAGCAAACTTTGAATTTTCATGGACATTTCCCTACAGCAATTTAGTATTGATAACTGAAACATTTATGATTTTGGCGAGGCAACAACTGCTCAGCTGTGTGTATTTCTCTTATTCCTACACATCACCTTCAACTACTGGTACTGCAACAATTGCAATTATATTTCTGAAATATGGCTGTGAAGGTTTAACTAGACACCTATTACTACAACATAATCACAGGGATGTTCAGTATCAGGAAGAAATTCAACAGATAGAGAATATTATGCACTTACATATTCATTTCTAATAATTATTGTGTATTAATTCTTTTAACATTGCAGAAATATCTAATGCTGCTGGGAGAAATAATGTCCATGCTAAACATGCCATTCCAAGGAATAATTTTCCAACTTGAATTTGATTAGCAATTTCAACTGAAAAATAATATTTCAAATGGTATCCAATACACTTTGTCGGAAGAAAACTGCTACACAAAAGATATAAATGATACAAAAGGTATAAAATGCATAGCAAATTGCAATGCGAGACCAGAAAAAATCATTCCTGCATTCACTCTTTGCTCTGTAAAACTTGTGACTCCTGGTCTGTATCAGCATTTGAGTGACATAATTTGGCAGACATTTCACATACAACACATTTTACTACTGACACACACATAACATGACAAAGATGACCTACTTAAGATCAACCGCAAATAGATTGAAGCCATTGTAGTTCTCTCCATCAGGAACCAGCTCCGTGAGGTAATCTTTGGCTGTCATCTCCCCAGTAAGAAAGTTTGACACGAGTGCTCCTGTAAAATACATGATGGAGGCACGAAAAAAACAAAGAAATGAGTTGTGTGCAAAGGCTATTAGAATGACAGTTGTAGGAACTGCCATGTTGCAAGTGTCTTCAAGAAGCAAAGATGCAACACACAAACTAGATTCATCTATTTGATACTTTAGGATTAATGTTAAATATTGAGAAGAAAAAAGCCCTGAGTACCATTGCCTATTTATGGGTGAAACCATGTCAAGAAAAATAACACTCTCTGCTCATATATCATTGGTTCATGCAGATATGTGAACAGTACAAGTACACGTACCTCAAATCAAAACATTGTCCTCTCATTTCTTCAAGTTCATCCTGTAAAATTGAGTTTGGCATTTTGTTGTTAATTTGGAGAAAGAAAAGTAACAATAACATGTCATCTCATCAACATCGATATTATTGAACCAAGACAATGGATCCACTGCAGAAATGCCCTTAAAAAATAAGAACAAAAGCAAAAACAAACAAACGACCCCCTAAAAATAACAAAAAACAACAACACCACACAATCCATGAATGGGAAAAGGTAGTTGGTTTTAAACCAGCAGCTTATATCACAGAAGAAAGTAAGTGTTCTAGGACAGAGTTTGATTGAACCCTTGGACAAAAACAACTCAAGCATCCAGTCAGGTTTGCATTATATCATGAATGAATGTACAAAAACTTGACATAGGCCTAGTTTATAATAATTTCTCCTTCCCTGAGCATTACACCAATACATTGTCCAAAAAGGATAGTAATCCCCAAATTCTGACTTGGGGAACTGTACCTACCTCTGCCTTTGGCATCTTCCCTGATCCCATCAGGAGAAAAAATGTTGAGAATGAATGCGAGCCTCCCTTTCTTGCTCATACCCAGCCATGTTCCACCCTCTTTCCCTGTGGTCATATCAACACCTGGAATACAAAGGTGAAAGAAACATGATGAATGATTTGTGTGAGCCCATGAAATGTCATACATTTCGCTGCTGACCTTTGAAAACAACCAAGCCAGAAAAGAGACACAAATAACAATCTTCTTTCCCCTCAAAAAGAGTGTCATGAATGAGATTAAAAATCAATGAAATATTTTATTGCATTCTAAAGTAACTCAGAATAAAATTTACACTTCAATGAATCAATATGCCCTTGATAAGCGTGATAAGAAGCAATTCTCCTGGCATGATGTTGGGTCACACACATGCTCTAAGTTAAGTAAATTAGTCTAACCTTAGGTTCTTTACTGCTATAAATTTACTGTAATTAAAGAGCGTGTAAAATTAAATTTACTCAGGTCTCACAGCACAGCTCAGCTCAGTATAACTAATTTCACGTGACATCATTTTCAGTATATGGGACTACACACAGACCTGTTCACTTACTGCTTATGACATCAGGATTTTCAGCCCAGAAATCTGCAGTTTTCGTAGGACGGTTGAAAAGTTCGTCCCTGTTGAATGCTATGATAAACCTGAAGCCACCCTTGGAATCTGGGTTCATGTAAAATGCAGTTACACACATTTTGTTCTCCTTTCTAATGACTGGTTCTCACAGCTGTTCTCACACAGTCGCAGCAGTCGGCGCTTCTGGACCAAAGAGTTACATTTTTTAACATTTTTTGTGCTAAATACTAATATTAAACTTTGTTTAAATTTTTAAATAATTGTATTTTATTTTAAATGAAAAGTATTTGATAAGTATAAATGAACAAAATTTCTATAATAAAATAAAAAACTGAATGCATTCAGTCACACACAATAATATTATACGAGGACATAAAGAGCAAAGGTCACAATTGTGACGACGTGAATGGTGCTCTGGGTCACCGGTGCGTACCATAGCAACTAGATTGAGTTGACGATATACAGTAGGTGTACAAAATGTACCGTGACTTTTTGGTACAGCTGACGGAGAAGGAACTTCAACTCTAACATTCTGAATAAAGGAAGAAGTTAACGGTAAAGACTGGAGTCTAGATCTAAAATTTTAAATGTGTTTATGTGTGTGGTCAGACGTTGGTTACTCGGTATATGGCAGGCTACCACAGCTACTGTACACTAATACAGGACAGGTTCATTTTTTTTGAGCGTTGCAGTCGTTGTGCTGTGTTGACTGTTGGTCCCACTCGTTGGAAGTTGAGTTCGCCTTGCCTGTAAACGGTTTTAATGTAGAATGTCAATTTTACCAGGGTCCAGACATCATGCTACATGACCGGATTTGTTAATGCACTTTCACGTTGTCTTTTTCGATATAGATCTAGAGCCCTAGACCCTATTTAGTAAATAATTTACGATCTGAGGTGATGAGTTTAGATACAGAAAATTTGGAAGTTATTCAACTGCAACTGCATTGGTAGGCCTCTATGTTACATTAACATTGTGATCACATGATAGGAGCTTTAAAGAATAAAGTCTTTTAGAGAAAAAGAATCAGTAAAGAGTGTGCCCTCACAAGCTCATGCCAGTCAAGTTATGTCCTCTTTTACAATCAATCTTTAAGTTTACTTATGAGTTTAAAAAGTTCTTGCTCGACTATTATTAATATGTGACCGTGCATCACAAAACGAACAAAAAGTCGCACACACCGATTTTGTGTGAGGACTGAAAATAGGCCTAGGTGAAATGGGTCAACCGAGCCGATCTTAACTTTTTCATATTTTCTGAAAGAGCAAGTCTTCTTCTACATCATGCTAAAATTTGGGATCATGAAACAGACAGGAAAGTGTGTTTTTCAGCAGTTTATCTCTAGGCCTAACAACATTTTTTGGCAGAATAGTGTGATCATGGTGATTAAGTGTGTCTTTAGAGTCCCCTTTTCATTTCTTAAAAACCTTGTACACACTCTTCACTTTCAACTCCTACCTATAACTTTTGAAAGGATGATGCTACTACTTTGAAAGTTGACATTAATTAAGGTAAGAATGTGTTAAATATAAGGCATGCTCAATTTCAGTTTAATCTGATAATCCTTTCATTGTTGTTACTCCGGTGGTTTAAATCCTTTTTTTTGACCCATTCATCACACAGCCAGCAAGGCTTGGTAAAGATTAAGCGCTTGAATAGACATTGTACTTCAGAGCCTCTTTTCTCAGTTCACACTTTTCCTGAGTGTGTGCTCTCTTTCCAATATTTAGATAGGTTAGGAGAGTCCATTTGATTTGAGTAATATGTCATTTTAAAGCTTAAAGTCTGCCCTTTCAGAATATGCTCTTAACTAAAATTACATGTCTGGCGACTTTTTGTTTGTTTTGTGGTGCAGGGTCACGTATGAATAAATTCCTAACTTGAATCTAATTTCAAAGATATCGGATATCCAAAGCAACATTTTGTCACGTAAAATCTGCCCTCTAGGCTCTATTGCTCTAACTATGATTAAAGATAAAGAGTCTGGGAATTTGAATATTATATCTAACGTTAGAGGGTTCCTACTTACTAGATCTAACTGTCAGCAGAGTCTAGACTCATTTAACGTTAGTGTAGATGTAGTGATGAGTGTGTGTGGGTGAAACTGTTGATTGTCACAATGAAATTCATTTTGTGAGTGTGATATACAGTAGAGCTATGCCAATCATCCATGATGTCCTCTTCGGCTTTGCAAAACTCATTCTGTTTTTGGAAAAAAGATGTGAAATTATCAAGTAAATTGAGTAAAAATGACTATCCAGCGTTCTGAGTGATAACATTTCCTTTTTTTTTTTGTTACTCTACAGCAAGTTGCAGAGGCTGTGCAAAAGATAAATCATGGCTGAAGTGCAGGCTGTCAGCCCAGCTGGGAGTCGCAGCTTCGCAGAGCCCCGACCACCATCCCAGTCAGGCTCCAGGTCTTCATCAAGGGTTGGATTTTCTGACAATGCTATTCCCCACAGTAGACATGGATCAGGGGGTCGCATAAAGTATGCTCCTTTGCCCCGCCCATCTTCCAATGCACGCTCCACCCCATCCTCCGATCGTCCTCCGTCTGTCCGGTCACTGCGCGAGAAGAAAGAACTGAATGAGTATCTCAGCCCAATTGTCAAAACTGCAGTGAGGAGATGGAAGCGATTCCACGAACAGAAAATCATTGAACGTTTCAAGGAGCGGAGGGAAGAAAGAAGACAACGGATTAAAAGCATTCAGGAAGAAAAGCAGAAGCTTGCTCGTCGCATTCCAATCGACGCTCTGGCTGTGGAGTGGCTCAATAAAAATGAAATGACAGTTGATGCGAGAGCATACCTGCTGGACAAATTATTGCCCACCCTGATCATGGGCATAGAGAAACTCTTAATGGAGGCCGAGAGGCGCGATTTGACGGAAAAGAATGCGGCTGATCCAAACTTTAACCCACTGAATTTCTTGGCACAGTACCTCATGAGGAACAACCCTAGATACAGCAACTTCCCAGAGGCATCACCATACATCCGTGGACTGCAAGAAGTTACAGATGAACTCAAACAGTTTGTTTTCTCCTTTGAAGATAACAGGTTTGTTTCATACTGATAAATATTTATTTATTTGATTCTTTTGGTTGTTGCTGTAAAGGAATGTTAGCATATTCTAGGTTCTACAATGAAGAGAGCCTTTTCTGGAAGTCTCCTCTTGAAGTACAATTCTCTTAAAGAAACCTTTTTTTTTGGGGGGGGGGGATGAATTTTCATTTGATAACTTATATGTAAGCAATAAAGTTCAAAGCAAGATTCATGCACATACAATGTATACAATTTCATGGGCTCATACTGCCATCTGATTGACCAGAATTTGTTATAAATGGCATACAAAATGTGCAGTGTGCTCATTATTGGAAAGTAATTAATGGTTTAAAGTTGTAAACTGTTTGTCTGCTAATGTTCAAGAGGTTTTTTTTTTTTTTTTATCACTCTCATGATACAGGCTTGCCAGAGTTAAGGCAGAAACAAGGCGAAAACGCGAGGAGATCGAGCGGACAGAGAACCTCAAAACCCGAGAGAAGAGTCGTCGCTCGGCACAAATTCGCAAACACTATACTGACTGGCTCCTGGAAAGTGATGGCCTTGTTGCCCAGCGCGCCATTCAGAACTCCCTCACTTCATACTGTGATGTGCTTGAAAGTCTACCAGAAGAATTCAAGAAAGGTAACCTTTGAATGATGGTTTGTTAGTTTGTTTGTTTGATTCAGCAAATTAAGGCTTGGGAAGTGGAAATTTCTGTAGGAGACCCACACTGTAATTTGAACAGGGCTTTTATAAGATTGGAAAATGTGAGGGAGAAAGAAGTAGAAAGATAAAGAGGGGAGACAGAGAATTTAGTGGTATGCAATGTACATGTAGAACACTGTCAGTGACCTGTGTGAATCCTGCAGTACTCTAGTAAAACCTACAAAACTTACATTGTATGTTTATCCACATAATCCAGAACACATCAACTCAGAAAAATATGTGAATGTCAGAGCTACTTAATTACAAAGTACATACATCTGTTAGTCTCTCTCTCTCTCTCCTTTTCTTTGTGGCAAATGAATGCATATAAAGAAACAACTGAAACACTTGGAAGATCAGTTTAAAGAGACAAGTTTCATGACTGAATACACTGCTTACATGTACCTTTCCACGGATTGAAATACACTTTGTATGCGTTAAAGGGATCGTATAGTTTTGGTTTAGACCTAATTTCAGGTTTCTAACATTTTTTGGTGAGATAATGAGAAACCTCTTATAAAATATGAAAGCGCAATATGTAATTCTATGAGGAATTCAACGTTTATTTGATGAAAATTGGTTTTTGAAATGGCTGAGATATCAAAAAAAGAGCAATTCTGATAAAGTGTGGGACCCACACTTTATTACGATCACTTTGTTTTTCTTTGTTTTTGGATGTTTTAGTCATTCCAAACCCGATTTTCATCAAATAAACTTTGAATTTCTCTTAAAATGGTATGCTCTGTACTATATCATAAGTGTTTTCTTGGTATCTCGCAAAAAGTTAAAAGCCAAATTCTCATCTCCACCAATACTGTACCATCTAATTATTGCTTGGTCAAGTGATACTCAAGCAAACTGTTAAGGGTTTTGCAAGTAATCCCTCTTGAGAGATTTACTTTTAACAAGCCGAACTGATCAATGAAGGATCACAATTGATGATTGAAATCATCTCTATTCTGACACTCATTACGATATCATTTGTGTCCGCTCTTGTTTGTAGCTGCCAACTTCATAGAGGAACTGCAGAAGCTTGAAGCAACTGATGACCAGCTGAACGAGGAAAGCTTTGCCAGAGTAAGTTTGTTGTGCTGTGCTTAGCACATTAGGAAATATTTTGCCATGACGGTGTTTCGGGACTTAAAAGTGGTCTATGATAGCACTTGGTGAAAAATTAGTTCACGTCTTGTGTCTCTTCTGACTAACAGTGAAGGGTGATGTAACTTGTATGCACAGCAGTGTGATATCTGCTGGCATGTTGATAGTGTTATCAAATTGATACTGAATACAAGGTTTCAGCTGGCTTGTTTCATGAAGTGTTGACTTGCTAAGATTGAATGCCGGATATTGATCATAACTGTTCAATGATCAGACAGAGGCTTTTAAGGTTTTCTCTACTAGCAACTCTACCTTTCTGGGTTTGGTTATACAACCATTTCTTGCACTGCTGGCTGTGTTGCTATGGCTGTAATTCATGTGTTAGTATGACAATAGTATTCCTAGCCCAGTTATATTAAACAAACTCTGAATACCAATAGCGGGATGTCTAGCCAGGATCCAAAATAACAATCCATTTTGTCAGTCAGTCATTCAGTGTTCTATAATGCAGGGAAAGTACATCCTGTTACCTAATTCTGATGGTTGACGCTGGAAGAGTGATTATGGTTTATGTCTTGGAGGCGAGTACGTGCATATTGCTGTGAAGAGCATCTTGGTTCATGCAATGCCTTTTGCAGACAGCATCTTTGAGTCAGAATATATGTGGACAAATTGTGAAAAGTAATGGCTGCGGCAAAATTAATTCTTTGCAGCAATTAATGATATAGCATAAGAAGTATGCATTTCTCCAGGTTTCTGCAGGTTTTAAATTATTGTGTGCATTATGTGTTGACTTTAAAAAAATTTCTTTACAGTATCTCAAGCAATACATCATCAACCTGTCGCCGGATCTGTATGACTCGCTGATGCAGCACCTTACCCAGTGTGCGGTGGCCTACCGGCACGCTGCAGTGCTGGAGGCACGACGCGACATCCTCACGGAGCTCTTTGGCAACATCGACCATGCCGAGGTTGGTATTGTCAACCGGCACCGGGTCCTGGGCCTGTTTGAGAACTTCTGGGACAACGTGCCGTGGACCATCAAGCGGCACCTGCGTAACCCCAAGAAATGTAAGAGATGTTCAATGTGCTTCTTGTTAAAAGATATTCCAGACTGCACAGGGGAAAAAAATAACAGAAAAAAGTGGGTATTAAAGGATATGTAAGACAGCATAGTTTGTCAAAATGAAATGGGGGATTGAAGTTTGGCTTCTATGTGAATCCAGGATATGTTCAGGTTTCTGTATCTGATCTGCTTTACATTGTCTTGCCTGTGCAGTCATCAGTTTAACATAGCATGCAGCTGCAGCTGTAAATATGTGACTATCCACTTTTAGGTGAGGTTATTTGGGGTTTGATCTCAGCAAATTCAATAGGTACACAATGATGAAATGACTTTCAGAAAGGCAAATGTATTTTTGAGGTATGTAATTTACACTGTGATCTTTGCACTTTGTGTAGTATCACAGAAGACAGAATATGACAGATGGTAAAATTGCTGTCTGGCGGCAACATCTTACATATTGGTCATTAGGCAGAGCGAGAGAAATATCAGCACCATAGGCACTACGCACCAAGCAATTCCATATTGTGAATCATCGAAGATGTGTATGCATTCTTTACCATGTGAAGTTCAGATGTGAGTTATTCTGTACCTTGCATATATACACAGATGAGCTCATGACATTGCAATTTCTCAACAGGGCCCGTTATTGAGCTGACTGAAACTGATGATTCAGAGAGCATTATGTCTGAAGGGAGCTCCGTGGCGTCGGTGCGAAGCGTCAGGGAGCAGGAGGCCCCGGGAGATGCGGTGAAAAATGCCGACGGGGGCAAAGATGACGGAGACGCCGCAGCGGCAGAGAAAGCCGACGGGGTAGCCGCGGCGGCAGACGCGCCGAAGGACGAGGTAAAGCAAGAAGTTGCAGAGGGGGAAGCCGCTCCAGCAGGGGAGGAGGGCATTGTTGAGGGTGAGAGTGCGGGGGCCAAAGAGGCAGGAGAGAGTGGTGAGAAAGGAGATGAGGGTCAGGTGGAGAGTGAAGAGAAAGCGAGCGAGGAAACCAGGGCAGAAGGGGATGGAAAAGCCAAGGGAGATGAAGAACAGGGAGGTGATGAAGGAAAAGCAGAGGAACAAAAGAGTGATGGACAGGTACCCACAGTGGAGGAGCGTGCCGTCAGTGAAGACAAGGGCAATGTGCAGGAGGATGGTGAAACGAAGGAGAAAGTGGATGAAGACAAGAAGGATGGACCATCGGAAGTGGTTGATGCTGTGCAAGAGGCAAGCCAAGAAGTCACAAACCAAAACGATGCCAGCAAACAGGAGGCCCCTCAGGAGCAAGAGGAGGCAGCGCCCAAGGAGGATACACCTCAGGAGGCGGTGGAGGTGGCAGAGACAGCACCAGCTGGTGATGCCAAGCCAGAGACCCAGGCAGGGCCAGAGGGTGGGGAGACCGTTGTTCCAGCCACCGAAGCAGTCACCATGGAGACTGGCGGAAAAGAAGAACAGGCGGAGGTGAATGCACTTGCAGTGTGCATCTCCTGCATTGACCTGTCTCCCTTGCCTAACACTCAATCTTGAGTTTTCTTTCTCCTGCACCGCATCACCTCTGGTTTCCCCTAGTGTAACTAGCACTGTCTAGTGTATTAAGGCTTCTACTCTTGCATAGCATAGAACTCACTGCTTTGCCGCTGTTGGTGACTTCATGGGAACACAATTCCGAGCGATACTAATTCAAGTGTTTTGCTGTGTGCACTGCCAGTGTATGACTGTAACATCCTTCTAACATTCTCCCTCTCCCCATTAAAAAAATAAAAGTATGAGGCTTGAAGAATGACCTGAACAAAACCAACAAAACAGAACAAAAGAGAACTAAAAAGTTTAAACAAATGAATGGGAAATCCCGTTTTGTTTTGGTAGGGTTGTATTATGAGAAGTGAAATATGTGTGTGTAGTTAAGTGCCAACAATGCAGATTACACTGTGTAAGTCGCATATCTTGATCAGCTATGATAATGCACTGCAGAGCAAACATTACTAGGTGTTTGCTTGTATCTAGGCAGCATACCCTTTAGGAGCTTGATTTCAAGATTCGAAATGTAGTCATCATACCTTGCTAAAGAAGAAGAAGAAAAAGAGAGGAAATTGGGAAATTTCTTACTTCTGTATTATACCTAGTTTCCTGCAGTGTGATTGCTGCATGTATCCAGATAATATTATGACCAGTGCTTGAACTAATATGCTTACTTGTGTGCTTTTACCCCTGAAACTGACAACCTTTTTTTTTTTAACAGCCTGTCAAGCTCCCTGTGTGAAAATGATCTCTCCTAGCACTGAACAATATGTATCTTGAATCTGTGTCAAAATGGTTTACTTTGCTTCTTGTTATGTATGATATGAATAATGTGATTTATTCGTGTCGACCACTTTCCTCTTTAAAGCTATTCTCAAGTCAGACACACTATTCTATCACTATTCTTCATTGAACGTATGCCCTGTATTTGAGAGTGATAGAAATAGGCAGTGATGACAAGAAGCTATAACCATGGAGCTACGTCTCTATTGTAACTCCATGCTATAGGATGCTCTACACACTTTAATGATTGAAGTGTTTTACCCGTTGAAGTGTTTTTACCCATTTCTCTATGACGTATAAGTGTGTGAACAGTTGTCAGTTTTTTTCTTCTCATGTTCATTTATTGCAGAGTACAATGTTATAATTGATAAGGCATATAAATGAGTAGCTGACAATGTTGGGATAATAATGGCAGAGTCCTGCGGTAGAGCGGTGTTAACACTGAAGAGGCTGTCCCGGATAAAGACCAAATCATTATTGTTGCTATCATCAATTTATTTACATAGGTAAATAAGACTTTCTCATTGCTATTATGATTGCTGGCTTCTATTATTTGAAAGTCTATTTATCATTGATTGATCTAGATTTGTATTTATTCATTTATTTTGGTTGAATGGTACAGTAGATTTGTCACACAATTTCTTATTCTATGTATGTACACTTGTATTGTGTCTTGACAGTCTTCCGAACAAACCAAAGAAACTGCTGAAGCTCCTGGCGGAGAGACTGGTAGTCAGCCCACAGAATCCGTAGTAGCTGCTGGGGAGGAGCCTAAGGGTGAGGAGACTGCTGGTGCTGTGGAAGAACAGCAACCAGCCCCTCCCGCAGAGAGCGAGGACAGCAAACCAGCCACAGAACCACCAGCGGGAGAGGGGGGAGAAGTTGAAGGTCAAGTCCCGGCTGGAGATACCAGTGCCCAAGCTGATGTGGGTCAGAGCCAGGCGCAAGGTATGGCAGAAAACATGTTACAAATTTCATTATCAATCAATCAATTCGTGTTTATTTCATTCAAACAGATAAAAAACATTCAAACAAGGTATGTAAATAAATTCAAATTGACAATAAAAATGTAACAGAATGTGGAGACAGCAAGAAAAACAAAGTTTTATAAGCAGCTACCACCATAGCAAAAGCATTTATAATAAAAGTCATATTAAATCGTACAAATAAATGTGCATAGATATTAAAACCAAAGAGATTGAAAATACATATTCTACAATAGACACATAGAGACAAAAACAAACAACAAACAAACACAGAGTAATACCCGAATGTGTAGATTACTTTTCTTTTTCCAATAAGAATAATTTAAATCTTCGTTTAAAAACATTTAGAGATGGACTCATTCTAATTGGCTGTGGCAAGTTATTCCAAATTAAAGGTCCTCTATACAAAACAGAATATAAACCAACATTTGTTTTATTAAGAGGTAAATGATAATTTAGAGGATTTCTCAAACAATACGAATGAATAGCACTATTTAACTGAAACAAGGAAGAAAGACTTGGGGGAATACAATTTTAAAAACATAAATACACCAATAATATATTTGTTCAATTCAAAAATATCTAAAACATTACATTTGATAAAAAGAGGTTTAAGTCAACATAGGTCGCATCCATTGATTCCTTAAGTTGTCAATGAAAACAAATTGGACGAAGATTACATAACTTCTTTTTCTTGTTTTTTTAGGAGATTTCCAACTATATGAAACTATTGTCCATGCAGTTACCATGGTAAACAATTGAAATTCAAGTGATTTCTTTTATGTAATTCATGCAGTAGAAATGTACAATACAATTTTATATCAACTTCTTGAAAAAGCAAGAAAACCAGAAACAAAAAGAAAAATTGAGTAAAGGAAATCATGCCAGAGTTTGAAGAAAAAGATGCATGCTTTCAACCAGCAATTGTTGCCAGTCAAATGTTGTGGACAGGTTGTGTTAAATTTTGTCATTTCCACCTTCCTGTGTTTGTCTGTTAGACAAGTTCGCAGAGCTTCCAGCGGGGTCAGCCAAAGAGGGCGGTGTTGTGCATCCCACCACCGCTAACACCATCACTGGCCGGTCCACCAGTGTGTCCTTCCATGAGGATGCCATCAAGCACAAGGAGGAGAAATCAGATGGTCAGTAGAGAGAGAGAAAACAAAAATGCGCTTATATCCTATTGACAGATTATATGGACAATATGGATTGTTTCTTGCATCACAACTGAAATATTCATGAAACCTCTAGATATCAAATTGTTATTCTGTTGAACTAGTGCATTCTCTGTGTAATATCTCTACTAACTTTAATTGCTAATGAAGTTTTTTTTTTTCTTTTTTTTTTTTGCAAATTAACAGAAGTACTCGAAAACCTCTAACTCAAAAGCAAAAACACTTTGTAACTATTATATCCATAAGCGAGGTTTAGGAGGACAAGAGTTTGCACAAGGCAAAATTAAGACATTGAAATAATGTTACAGTGTTGGTTGTAAATAAAGACTTTTTTTGGAGGCTTGTTCTGCTTTACATAATATGTGCATGCACAAGTTTGTAATATACAATGTACGTAGATATTCCTGCGTGTGTATTTTGACTGAAATTTTTTTTTCCGTTTTTTTTTTCAGAATCACAAATCAAGAATAGAGGGATGTTTCTGCATTTTATCAGTGATAACAGAATGTAGCCTTTCCTTTCAAAATGAGCTCTTAACCCTGTGGACTGGACTATTTGAAGTTTTTTTTATGTATATACTCATAGTGAAGAAATTTTTATGTTTGTTGGTAATATTTCAAAATAGAGTGAAAGTAGCAATTTTTTACTTAATGCTACACATGTCGTTTGGACCTGCTGAAAGTAATTTTTATCCAAAATTTCCCCTAATTTTTGCGATTGGCTGATGTAGATCGCCCAAAGACTCCCGTCAAGACGCCCACGACCCGGAGCGGATCGAGGACGGGCAGTGCGTTCGATGAGAGCGCCCTCAACAGCTCGCAGTTTGTCCAGCTAGTGGAGCTCTTCCTCGGAGAGGAGTCACCTCAGTTTGTGGTGGAGTCCCTTGTCAAGTTCATCAGTGAGGGATACGTGGAGACAGAGCAGGAGAAGTTCCTTCGGCTGCAGAAGGTCAGTATTGAACCATGATTGCTCTATTGACGTATGTACATACACACCTTTTCTGTATGAAGCCGCTCTAACCCTTTGTCTCACTGAGCCAGAAGGGTTTGAAGGGCTGCAAGGGTTCAGCATTAATGATAACTCTATGAACTTTACTCTACTACTGTACTCTCCTTTTTTTTCTTTTTTTTTTTTTAACTCTGCTTACATTCAGGTCTAGCATATGTACAGTGCAACAATATTTACAAATAATTCTTTAAAGAAGTCTGATGTTATCGTATTACAGCGTTGTCGAGTGGTATGGCTACAGAGCTCTGAACATCAAAAATGCAACGTCTGTGGACAAGGTATTTTATAACCAGATGTAAAGATAGATGCCTGGCAATTCTTGAGTAGTAATGATAGCAGGACCCTCCTGCAGAGTAGTGGCAACCTTTCACAGAGGAGACCTTGGCTTTACTATGGTCATTATACTCCCCACCTTTTCATCATCGTCATCATCATCATCATCATCATCGTCAACATTATTATCATCATCATCATGGTATGACATGATGATATGGTCTTCTTTATCTAGTATAGTCTCTTCAGTGTTGCCACTGCTCTACTAGAGGGCTCTGCCATTATTATTGCCCTAGCATTGCCAAGTAATCATTTATACACCTAGGTCGAGAGGGACATGATAGGTAAAAACATCTCGTCTGAGGACGTAAGCATTGGACTGGATTCAAACTTGGGTCCTTCGATTAAAAGTCACATTATGCCACAGTGCCCCCACATGGACCTATACATACACATTATCACTCTTTTAATATCACTATATCATTGTTGGCTTGAATTATGTGTACTAGGCACGGAAAGAAGCCCAGGCTGCAAAGAGGTCCCAGATGGTGGACCAGCTGTTCGACAAGTGGGACAACGATGGCTCTGGGTACCTGGACCTGGAAGAGTTCCACTCCATCATCTCCAAGTTCAAGGACAAC
Organism: Diadema setosum; assembly: GCF_964275005.1. Lineage (NCBI taxonomy): Eukaryota > Metazoa > Echinodermata > Echinoidea > Diadematoida > Diadematidae > Diadema > Diadema setosum. The sequence goes on along the minus strand of NC_092688.1, from coordinate 25,902,161 downwards.
ATGGAATCAAAGATCATGGCCAAAGGTGAGGCAGTCATAGCCACCAACATCTGAATTAAAACTCTCAGAAGTTAAGCTGCAGTGTATTTCAATTTTAGACCAGCTTCACATCATTCTGGGAAACTTACAAGAAGAGGATAAACATGAGAGAATGAAGCCAAATACTTACGAATCCAAATTAGCTGGGAAATGTTTAGAAAGACTGAAGTCAGAAAAAAAAAAAAAAAACTCGTGCATCATTTTTAAAAAAATTTATTGTACAGTAGAAAAACACAAGATATCAAGTACCCAATGCCATTATTCAATAATATTAGCAGAACGCTGACCTATTTTGAATTCATTTATGGCAGGATGAAATGATATTCAGTTTATCTGATTCAGAAAGTGACATTAACTCTTACCTTAACAGTTTGAGGGTGCTATTTCAGGAAAAGTAACGTAACTTCTACTTGAACTGACACATTGCGATAATATGCCATTTTGTGATAATTTTTTTAATTCACTAAATGATACAAAGAATATGAATTATTTGATTAGTGTATCTTCCTCACACTCTTCAGGGTTAAAAGTGCAATCTTGTTTCTGTTTCTTGTTTGTTGAAACTAATATCCATGTCACAACATTTACAGGACATTAACACAGTTAGCTTTTGCAAGGAGGAATTTTTCATTGAAAATGTATGGCATTGCCATCATGCCAGTGTTATTAATGAGCACCTAGGCAGCTAGGCCATAAGAATTGGTATAATGTAGTTTCAGTGATACATTTGTTGGTGGTGAAACTTATGTACACTGAAGAGGTAATATTTCTTTATTAGAATTTGAAATATCATAGGCTTTCGTATTTGTTGCAAGCTCTTTAACACAGTGCCTCATTGTGCAATTGCCTGCTTTGTTCTTTTTTGTTTTAATCCCAATTGTTCTACTTTTGTGAACTGACCCAAGGATCCAAGGAACTTAGTATGCCTACTTTTGAAACTCTTTTGCAACTTTTTTTTTTCCCCCCAAAGTTTGCTGCACATTTGAAGCTGCAATTTCATGTGCTCTTCTACGAGTTTTCCCTTTCTTCTCTGGTGGAGGGAAAACTTCTTCATTCACATTCTGTGCGTCACAGGAGTGTTAAAGTGCATTTTGTTTGTAAAGCATTGGCCTGCCCAGCACACACCTTATCAATGGGAGTGACACACAGTATGATGTGGATTGCTAGTGCATTGATAATGTACTTCGTGTCACACAGTAAAGGTCCACTGTGAAGTTTTGTGAACAGAAAAAACACAAGAAATATCTGGCACCAAACTGCTACAAGGCAGACTTTATGTGTGGTGCAAGGCTCCATTTCATGAAAAGTTACTAAGATAGCAACATTTGCTGCAGTGCCAAGTGTCGTACTATTGACGCGAATCCAACTTCCTGATTGGCTGTTGCTACAGGAGGCTGCTATTTCAGCAAGATTGGCTATCCTAGCATCTTTTCTGAAATGAGACCCCGATGTTTTGCATTGCCAAAGCACGGGAAGGGGATATAGAGGGCTCTCTCATTTCTTGAACAGCATGCACTACATACAGCCTTGATTTGTCAGTGGACAGTTTATGAACATTGAGGTTGACATATTCAATGGCTACCCGTTTCAATGAATAATTACAATTTAATTTTCTTCATGATTTTCCACCCCTTCCTGGAAAAAGAAGAAGAAAATTTAGAGGATGACAGAGAAAAATGATCAGTAATCATTGCATAGTAATGTGAATATTGAAGGCCATTTTTGTGTGTTGTTGTTTGCATTGCACTGTGTCTAGTAACTATGAGATCAGAAGCGGTACATTCAAATAGAAACGTAGCTCTAGTCACCTGCTGTAGAGATATCATTTGGATGTGCACCCCTGGTTGTGGGAAAGAGATAGATTGTCTGAAGTGGATCATAGACAGAGGAACAAAGACCATTTAAAGGAAAGGCTGAGTGATAGGGAGTGCATATGGCGCATATTACCAAAAACTCCCAGTAAAACAGCACCGGTAAAACAGACAGGCAGACACACATCGAAATTGAAAACACTATGTGTATTTAGTGTCACAATTCAGCCTTGGCAGAGTTATAGCGATTGTAAAGAAATCCTGGAACATTACAAGTATAAATGCATCTGTTCTAAACAATGTGTGAAACTGCTAGTGGCTACATGTATGTTACTTATGAGAATGATTTGCTATTTTGTATTTAGAAAAAGGATATAAAAAAAAAAATAGAAGAGAAAGAAAGGGAAATGAAAAAAAGCTAAAACTACATGTATTTTGCCCTGAGCACAGACTTACAGTATGCCAGCTGTGCATAATTATGATTTCTGCTCGCAAACACAGTTTGCTGCTGCTTTAATGGTTGTATGGAGTAGAGATGATAGCTATAAGAAAGAAAACAAGTAAGAAAAGGAGGAGGGGGGGGGGGGGAGTGACAAATGGCACACACAGCTAGTGAATAATGACTTCATTCTGTCCTCTGCCAAACAGCCAAACAGAAGCTTGAGAAGGAGGAGCTGGACAACCGGCTGACCAAGCAGGAGTTCCGGGCCTACATCGAGGCTGTCTGCTCCCTCTTGCCTGGTGGGGAGGACAACTTCGATCCCCTCATCGAGTTCCTCATGACAAGTGTGGAGGTGAGTCTAAGGCTTCCTTGAATGCTGACTAAATGGTAGATTGATATATGATTATGGCTTTGAGTTATTTAGTGTGTGTCTGTGAGCTTCTGTATTCTATTTTATTTATTTATTTATTTATTTATTTATTCATTTATTTATTTATTTATTTATTTTTTTTTTTTTTGGGGGGGGGGGGGGAGTGAGTGAAAAGAAATAGCATCGAGAGAAACTCGGTGTAGTCTCACAGTCCTGCAACATGTGTATGTAAAACATCTGTTGTCTTAATTCTCTATATCTTTCTCTCTCTTTTCAAATGGAACTTTTGATTTTTCTTAGAGCAATCTTAACCATTATTTATTTGTTTGTTTGTTTGTTTTTTTTTTAATGCAAATCTCATGATGTTGAATTTCATGAAAGATGCAAACCCCTCTCAAGTGTGACATATTCTACATATTAGCTTTGGATCCTTTTTACATAATTTCTGGGATAATGTTTATTGTTTTAAGATTGTTCTACAAATAACATCTTCTTTTTTTTTTTTTTTTGAAGAGAAATATAATTGTCATTTGCCTCCATGTTGAAATATATGGTTTGACATATTTCATTGTCATATAAATGTACTTTGATATGAAAAGAAATATATACTGACGTGCAAGAAACATTGTGCCTCTGACAGTACCATTTCATTCTATGGTGAGTATCATCATCGATGGCACCCATTTCTGGAGACTGATTTTCCTAATGGCTTGCTGTCTTTCAGAGATCCTATGAGGAGAGAATTCGTGGCCAGGCGAGGAAGAAGTGGCTAGCCTCCATCATCCAGTCTGCTGAGACCAGTGCAGGTAGCATGCAGCCAGTCTATAAGTGCGTCTTTAACTCTCTCTACAAGGTAGGCATGAAGACAAATCTTTTACGCTATATTTTTTTTCTTTTTCAGTCACAAATTAAAGAAACGGACTGGAAAAAGACTTAAGGCTTGTATTCAAATGTTTTCCTGTTGAAATTGTTTTTTCCATTATTGAAAGAGTGTGATCTTGATTGTATTACTGGTGACAATACTGGTGAATACTCTGTACGCCATATATTTGGCAAGTCCAATTTTTTTTTTTTTTTTTCGAATGAGGATTTCCTGATAATATGAATGGTTGAATTCATGATTAGGGAGCACAGCAGTGGATGGATAAATCGGGAAGTGCATCCATTCAAACAGGAGGCGTACCAAGACTTACAAACCTGACTTATTGTATCATCACACACTTTGTTCATGTACACTGTAACATACTGTGTAGCAGTGTACTACTTGCACGTATGCACATTGTGTTTATTTCAAGATCAGGGTTAATATTTTTTTGGCGTGCTATTAAATTCGGGAATGGCACCCAACTTGCAAAATTCCTGAAAATAAAACCCTCAAAATATATGGCATATACAGTATTTATTCCATCTCCCAACAAAGAAATGCAGTGTCACTCTACATGTGGCATTAATACAACCAATGCCCTAACTATACACAGGATGCAGACCAGCATGGGCGTGGAAAACGCATCAGTGCCAACATCGCCCTCCTGGAGCGCAACGACATCAGCCTGACCCGCGGCCCCACGTGCCTGCGGTACGTGGCTGCCACGCCCGATGATGCTGGCTTCATGCTGAACAAAGTCCTCTTCAGGGACATGAAAGGAATCAGGTAAAGTTGATTTGTACTGATGGCAGACCCAGGTTTACTATCAATGTATGCTTTATTGTCGGTGCAGTGCATGCTGGACCCCTTACTCCTATGATGATAAGCAGATTCTGAAATATCTTTGCATAGAATATATTTTCATTGTATGCATCAAAATCAGAGGTAGATTATATTCAATATATAATTTTCTTCGTATTCATGCTTTCTTCTTGACTTTTTAGCTCAAATGCATCTGACCCGGTTTCATACAGTAGATCCATTGTATGGATTCCACGTTGAACAGAGATTAAATGGACATGCAGCATTGATTGATGAATGTGTGGAGGTTTAAAGCACCATTGTCTGCTGTCACATCAAGGTGATCCTTCTTCATTGCTCTCCATGCTACGTCTTTCTTCCCCTCCCTTACAATTTCATTGCTGACTTACATCAAACCCTGCCAATCCCCTTGACATATAGTTGACTGCTAATAAACCTTCCTCTTCTTTTCTTCACAGTTTTGCGTCCATAGACAGTGGTAAGCCGATTCATGTGCCGCGTGTACAGAACCATGGTAACATCATGTTCTGGAACCCAGAGAGAGCAGATGAAGTGAGTATGGTAGAAATCAGAGAGAAATTACCCACAAAACTACCATGTACCTATATGTGGTTTACATTTGTATAAACTATGAAAAATCACAATCAGTGTAACACCATTTAGACCAAAATGAAGAAGAGTGCATTATGCAAAATTCTTCTTTTTACACTGTAGAAAATCGTTTTTTTAGAAACATCTCTTTTGATAATCCACTTAATGTAATCACTACCCTGTACAATATACATCTTGTGTATGTATAGTTACCATTCACTTGATGTTTTTCCTGTGATGAAGATAGTATTTGTGTATTTACTTAATTGTGCTTGTAGGTAACACACTATGAATAAAAGCATGTATCAGTACATAAATAATCAGAGATGCCAGCATTCGTATTTTGAAACCTACAATGCTTTAATTATTATCACATGATATTCACATGGAATTCACGATGCTACCAAAAACATTTACGTTTTACCTTTTAGCAGAGAAACAGAGGTTTTTTTTTTTTTTTTTTTTTTTTTTTTTTTTCAATACAATTGTCATTCAAAGTAAAATCATGCTGCCTCTGATATTTTAGTGGTAAGCATCATTTGTTACAGTCTAAGTAAAATGCACACACTCACACAAGTTTGCTTGCCACCATTACTCCATTAACCCTAAAGGGGCCGGGCTTTTTTGGCTATGCTCAGACCGGGGGGGGGGGGGGGGGGGATTCCGCCCCCCCCCCCCCCCCCCCCCCCGAGATCTCGGCCATCGGTGGTGCGATCGCGATGAAATTTTGCATGCGTGAGACCCGCGTCATAATCTACAAGATTGTGTTATAAGATTTTTTGAAACAATCAATTTCTAATTTTAATTAATTAATTATGCAAATTAAGCTCAAGGTGATATTTTAGCTTAATTAAAAGCATTGAGAGTCTAATTTTTGATCTGTAAATCCGTTTTAGCATATTCAACAATTGTACATCACAAAAACTTCCAAAACTCATTTCAATTCTTATGTATTTTATTGTTTTCAGAATTTCTTATGTATTTCTTTGTTTTTCAACTTTTGTTTTTTCTTTGTTTTTTCATTGGAAATTGTCACTGACCACTTTTCTACCATAATTAGCACAAAATTAATCAATGAAAGTGATTAATTGTAAAAATAATCAGGTTTTTATGCCTTTCATGACAGAGCACTGTTTTCAATAGGAAATGTACACAAAATCACAAAATTGTGCCCGTTTTGGAGCGACATTCCGTTACAAAAATGGGCGTGGCTTCGCAAAAGTATGCGCGGACGTTGCAAATTTGGTCTCAAAAGTTGCGCGAGACTTGAACGAAGAAAGTCAAGAAGCCTCGCGATGAGGCCTTCTCGCGTTACAGAATTATAGCGCGAAACGTCGAGGGGGGGGGCGGATTCCGCCTCCCCCCGGCCCTTTTAGGGTTAAAGGGAAGATAAACCCTAAGAGCAATGAGGATTGAGTGAAAGCAACAACATTAGTAGAACACATCAGTGAAAGTTTGAGGAAAATCGGACAATCGGTACAAAAGTTATGAATTTTTTAAGTTTTGGTGTTGGAACCGCTGGATGAGGAGACTACTAGAGGCTATGACGTATGAGAGGACCACACGTCAAAGGAAATATAAAGGAAATTCAACAAAAATTCATTTTTCAAGCATTATGAAAGAGCACTTGACCGACCGCTTTCAGAAAGCAGGGGGAAGAGTTGCTACCCTTAACATATGTCAGTATCAAGTTGATGGCATTTGTAATTTTCATGAAAAATGGATTTTTGTCGAATTTTCTTTATATTTTCTTTGTATAGTTGTCCACTCATACGTCATAACTTCTAGTAGTCTCCTCATCCAGCGGTTCCAACACCAAAACTTTAAAAATTCATAACTTCTGCATGGATTGTCCGATTTTCTTCAAACTTTCAGTAATGCGTTCTACTAATATTGCTGCTTTCACTCAATCCACAATGCTCTTAGGGTTTATCTTCCCTTTAAAAAAAGAACAACCACACACAGTCGAGTAAATTCCTTGGCTCATGCACACAACTTTCATTTTTGTTCCTACGCAGCGTTTATATTAATGCAATCTGGCTATAAGGCCCATTGCTTAACATTTAGATTCATTCACTTGGAAAGATTACCAGTGGCAGTTTTATTACCAAGATTCAAAATGTGATTGTTGCTTTTGGTTGCTTTTATTCTTTATTATTGATTATATTTTGACCATTCATAAGTAAGTGTAAGCAAAACTTGATCTGTGATTCACCCAAACGTTTATCCAGAAATGGGAAAAGGAAGACTTTCACCCGTCATGCTTGGAGGAGGTAAACTGTGACAATGGCGTATCAGGAAAATTTGCTCGGATGCACAATTATATAATTACCTCCTTGTCCTTTTCTTAATACTCAAGCATCCTCTCTCTCTCTCTTCAACTACTTGGCATGCATCTAAAGACTATATTCACATGGAAAAAAGATCTCATCAGTATTTATGAACATGTTTTGGAAATAAAGGTGATGGTACTAGTGAAAATATTTTTCTGTTCCCCGAAAAGCCAACTAATATAATGTTCTTGTAGTCCCTTTTCTGAGAAGATATAATGGTAGCAAGTTATAGTCCAGAGGTGTTTGCTAATAGAGTTTTGCTTGATATAGCATACATGTCCATTCTCTGAGTGACTTTATTTCTTGAATGGATTTAGAAGGGGAGCTTCAGGAGATCCCAGTTTACTTCACATGACATTATTTTGTTGGCAAACTGCATGCTACCAATTGAAAAATTGGCCTTCATTGACATAAATAAACACTGAATAATTGGTGTTTATTTACGTTGATGAAGGGTAATTTGTCAGTCAGTTGCAATAAAAGCAACTTGTCACAAGAATAACTAAGTTAAATAATCTCCATGATTTTCAAAAATAAGTTTTAGTGGTATATGCATGTGCACATATGTGCCAAAATGCATGCATATTCAGAACAGCATTTGTTGACTGACGTGCAATGAAATTTGCAACACTATTTTTTTTTTTTCAAGACATTGTTACTGGCTTACTTACAGTCTGTATGAACATGATAAAGACTCTTTGTTATCTTTGTTAGTGGCTGTATGCCTGATGACTCAACAGAGGATTTTAAATGCATGAATACAAATGAGATCTTTTCGCCATGTGAATGCCGTGCAAATATCATTTCATCAGCTGTCTTGTTTTCCGCATGCCAACATTTTTGTGCCATGTTATTGCCTCAATTACCATATTTCTGTTTGTTAAATGTTGGGTAGTTTAGTCCTCCAAGCCATTTCATTGTTTTTTTGTCACTCCTCAACATTTGGATTGTCTGATGCATGTACAAGTTGTACCTCTTTCATTTATTCATTTTATTTATTTATTTTTTTAGATAATGTACATTCTCTTTTCCTTCAAGCATGACATGTAGCCAATCTGCACAACTCATTATTTCTTCCTCTTATATTTACTCTTTGTTCCTCTCTTTTTTTTTTTTTTTGAACATTTTTAAAAATTGTTCACATACAGTGTAGTACGCCATGCTTGACATGTATCATGGTCATTCAGATTTAAAAAAAAAAAAAAACTTATCGTACATTATTTTCATTCAAATTTCCTAAAAACTGGCGATGGAGGAAAAGGTAGTATATATCTTGGAGTGGTGCAGGGTTAATAACAGTCATATATCCTTCATTATGTACAGTATGGTGTATCTCCGTTCTCCGCATCATCAGACTGTATACGCCATATATTTCGCGAGTCTAAATTTTCGCGGGTCGGGACTTCACGACAATTTTGCGAGTGGTTAAATTTGCGATTATGGAGTCTTGTACTGAACGGAGAAATTTATACGTGTACGTCACATTCACATTGGCATTAGAGTCAATATTTTCGCATGTTTTTAATTTCGCGAATAGCAGCTGACTCGCGAAATTCGCGAAAATAAAAACCTCGCGAAATATCCGGCGTATACAGTATATGCCTTTGGTTTTGTTGTAGTTGTTTTTTTTTGGTTTTTGTTCTTCTTGTTCTTTTGTTTTTGTTTTTTACATACCCTGAGAGCGATTATTTACAGCTGCTGCAGACGTGTACAACATGTACAGTCTGTACCCATGCCTGCACCGTATGTTGTGTGTAGGATGTTGAAAACATTATTGAGATGGTGGTGATTGGATTGTACTATATACAGTATGTCCTTCTGCACCACATGTTGGTATTGGTATGGTAATCAGCGCTGCACTGAATTCATTTATTCTGAAATCGCGTAGACATGCATGCTGAATGCAGTTACGGCTGTATAGGGTAACTTGTGATGTCATCTTCATCATTGCCATTCTTATTGCTGACACCGCTTCCAAATTTCACAAATCTCTGAGCATATATTATTCAAGAATATTTTTGCAAATGCTGGATTTTCTTCTGTGTAGTACCCAATTGTGTCCACATTTGAAAGGTGTTGCAATGAGAATGCAGCATGAACTTTTATGTATGACTCCACAAAGTCTGTAGTTGCTTTAAACAGTCATATGAAAAGGACCAGTATGGCATTTTACTTCCAATGATGAATGTCAGAAGTTGTTGAGTCATTCAAACAAGACTGAAGCATTCAGGCATAGGATTTGAAGATGATGAAGATGTTACATACCAAGAGAATATCTCTTCAAGTGATGTCATTGATGCCCCACAAGCCAGGAGCCAGAAGCAATGGCTTGCTTCAAAGTGTGTTTACATGACTTGAAAGTGGATTTGAAGAACTCATATCTGGTACAATGCCACATACTATCAAAATTGTGTGTAAGAATCGTTTAGTGTGTTGTGTGTACTGGGTTTTTATCAGATTCTCATTGGGGCATTACATAAATGGAAATGGGACCAGGGCTGTCCAATCTAGTGCTGATCTTTAGAATGTTGCATGTGGGTGACTTATTGTTCAGCAGTTCGGTATCTATGAAGAACATGATTTTTCTTTTAATTCCCCTTGAAAAGTACTTTCGATTATATGATAGACATTATTACGGGGGTTCAAGTAGAGTTTATTCATTGTTCCCTAAAATGACAGCTTCTTGTCACCCACTCAAAAATGCTGTTGTAAAACCCTTATACCATAGTGCTTTAAAGTTAACACTTGAAGATGTGCTGAAAATGCACTCAAACTACTTGAGAAATAAAGCCACAAGATAAATTTAGGATATGATACCCTCTTATTTCTTGCTTGCTAATGTGTTGCATTTTTCATGCACTATTGTCACAACTGTCATTTATTTTGATCTCAAATACAATTTTCTGACAAACTCTGATGGAACTTTAGAGAGATGACAAAAGAGGCTTAATAACACGTACCTTTGGTAGGGTTGGAGGTTGGATTGCCCTGGAATCTACTCCATGAATCGGGAGTGATGGTGTAAGGGAGGTGTCGTAGGAACGTGACCAGGGAAAGAGGTTTGCTAGAATTCGCAAGATATTCAAGACATGCAAGTTTCCACATTAGCAGCTGGGTAACAGACAATCACCTTTGAGTATATCAGATGTTCAGGGTGGTCCACAACTTGAAATTTGAGCATGTTGCCAGCTCTGAATGTGAGAATATTATGGAAATTCCATGTGTGCAGAGTGCACTTCACGAGTGCGCGCAATATTTCACAATTTATTTTCCATGGTACTGCTTTGGTACTGCTTATGTTTGATGTTCTGACTCATGTTTTGCACACAAATTTTCTAAGTAGTTTGATGTTTCTCAAGATTTGCATATTATGTTTTTCATGTGTTTGATTACATCTTATTTTGAGCATGTTGCCAATTCTCAAGGATGTTGCATAGCATGTTGTTGGCTTTTGAGGATGTTGCACAAGAATTTTAGTGTGTGGCAACAACATGCTCAAACCCCTTGTGGACCACCCTGGTTGTTACCATGGCAACTACAGTTATGCGTGATAGTGGCAGATATTTTTTATTTTGTTTTCACTTTTTTTTTATGGGGACCATGGGTGTATGGTAGTAGGATGTGGTATGTAGGTGTTTACTGAATGGGATCTGAAATGTGATGGGTATTTCTTGTGGAATGGCTTGAGAAACATTGTGTTCCCGGAGTGCGCATATGTATAGCATCTTGTGGATGAAAATTACTCGCAAGATGCTATTGATGACAAGATTTTGTGTAGAAGCTGTACTTTCAGCAAACTTGTCTTCAAAGACAATTTGATAGCTTATCATGGCTATGTTGATTCAAATAGCCTAAAAATGAGAAAACTAGCAATATCATGGTAATTCAATCACAATGTTTATTGTATGCATTGACTTTAATGTGGACTTTATACATTTTATAGAGGAAAAGATTGTCTTACAACTTGACATCAGCATTGTACTCCCAATGTGCAAATCAGGAACACAAACATTTGGGTGCACACTGGTTTTATTATGGGATATGCACCAACATATTAGGGAACAGTGGTGAAGTGTACGTATTGCTTGTCATTGAGAATTCCACGGAGTAACGTTGATCCTTTTGTTAAGAGGTATGTCAGTCAGATATCAATAATTGAGACACATGTAAGAATGAATGTTGGTTGGAAAGATAAGCAGAATGGAAATACTTTAATTTTTTTTTTTTCTCTGTGCAACATTGTTGAACATATAATTCTATCTTTTACATTTTTTCAAGACTTTAGTTACTACTTTTAAAAATCATTATTATTATTGTTATTATTATAATTACCACCCTTATCATCATGGTCATCATCATTTTTTTTTTTTTTTTTTTTTTTTTGAGCAGGTAGACTTTTTTTTCCCCATGAAACACCTGTCATGAAATCTTTTGCAATGGACCATGTATTGGCATTATTGCACAATCATCAGTCATCAGTTTATAGTTTTGACCTCATTCTATTCTGCCATATGTTAAATCTGTCTGAGTCATGGTCAGTATCTCCATCATGTGGACCATTGGTGTAGACATTATAACTATCCTATCTCTCAAATGTGATATGAATCTTTCGTGGTCTCATTTCTGGGAGCAAATCCAACATTTTGTGTCTCATTGCAATAGAGCAAGTAGGATTTTTGCCACTAGAAAGGCAGCACTTTGCAATACTAAAAGCTACACAGGTGCAACTGTGGGAGTGTCCAGTATTGTAATGCAAGCTACAATACATTTTTTTTTTTTCATTCAAGTGCCAGTGCTCTCTGAACCCAGACCCACTCTCGCATTTATCACCCCACCCCACCCCCATACCATGAGTTGCATTCCTCTCGCATGCTAAGACATTTTTCTCATGTCACGATCTCTCGCAAAATCCTTTCTCAAAAACCAGTCCTTAAGGCAGAGGCATAGGGTAAGCCGATCCACCTGCACGCGTAGTGTCTGATGCAGTCTGTGTCCGATATAGCTCTCTTCTCTCTTTCCCTCTCTCCATCTCTCTCTCTCTCTCTCTCTCTCTCTTTTGGTGGGGTTCATTTTATGCACTGTGCTTGTCAGGTGAAAGCTTACCATTATCTCATCTTCTGATGTAAAGCGCATCAAGACTGCCTCTTTATTTGTTTATTTTTTTGGAAATATTTATTTTGTTATTTTCACGTATTCGGTGTATGTTCATTCTTTCCCCTCGATGAGTGATGCGAGCATATGTATGCCTGCATCACAGTCGTGATAGAATGCCTTTTGCCTTTACTTTTTATGTTGTTGTTTTTTTTTTTTGGTCATTTTTCATTTTTTTGTTATCACTGTTGCAATTTTGCACTCTATTGCACGCTGCTCAGAAATACAAGAAGATATCCATAGATGATTATGATCCAGCCAGAGTAAGTGAATCGTTGGTGTGACTCGTTTTGAATTCCAGTAGAAGAGACCGAGATTTGCTGTGATGTGTGGGTGTGTTACTACTGATTTGACACAAGAGCCCACGTCTGTCTGCAGTTACCCACCACACTGTTACGGAGGGCCTGCATACAAATCAAATTCAAACAATGCAGTAAAATCAAACAAAGCAAGACAGAGTCTTGAATTAACCAATGACTAAAAACAAAGCAAATGCAAGTTTCTAACTTGCATTTCAATGTATGTTTGGCTCAGGGCTGATGCAGTGAGTTAATAACTTGTTTAACTTTTGTTTTGTTTGGTCTTGTTTTGTATACATGGTGGCCCTTTGCAATGGTATCATTATCCGAAAAGCATTAGATAAAGCCACGTCAGCGACTTTAAAGTTTGAACACTCTTTAGATTTACTTCTTTGGTTGTTTTAAATAAATCCATGGCTTTCAGCCAACGTTTGTCATGTTGTGTAGTGTTTCACATTGATAACAGCCCAACTTAAGGTAGTACATTGTGATATCTGTTTATAAATGTAGATGACAATATATTTGGTAATCCTTTTTTTTCCTCACTGTTTGTCATTTTGCACATATCTTTAAATGCCTTTTACATCTCTAAGAGAAGTTGACCATTGTAAAGCCATGTTATAGTGTTTTAATTGTCACAGTGTTGCGTTATCATGGTAGTCAAGACACAGCAGACAGTGTCTTTTCATTGTCTATCCATATTGGTCTAAATGTCTTTTTTTTCCCAGTTATGTCATGTCTAGGTCTCTTTTGTGAGTAAGAACACTAGGAGACAAGTGCAAAGTGCCATCCATTCAATTACCCAACAAAAATGAGGGAAGGACACTAAGCTATAACCCAAACTGAATTTTCTTGCCTTCCTCTGCAAGAAAATTAAACTCAAAACAAAATGAATTTTTGTATTAGGCCTCACTTGGTAGACTCTGTAGAAATACATAATACTCATAAAGAAGAGCTGATCAGAAGGCTAATCTCATATGTTTGTTTGGTGTTTATCAAAGACACAATTCTGTTTATAGCAAGGAGGTGCTTGTTGCCTGTGATGTGGTAATTTCATCAAATTGAGAATGTAAAGTACAGTTGCTGCCAATAAAAAAAACAACATACAAACATGGGTGAATTGAAGCATCCTATAACAGTTTGAGCAAAAACTCCACAAGTATTATGAAGAAGACTAGGAACCCTAAAATACCTCTATTGTGTGGATTTCACATACCTTTGCAAGATTTTTATCTTTATTCATTTTTTTTTTTTTTTTTTTTGCTCCAACAATAAAAACTGAAACATTTCTTGAATTGCATTTAAGTGCTGACATACAGGATTTGCTGTTCCTAGTAGCATTATAGCTCTCATGATTTTGGCGAAGTTACGATTAGAATTATTCATCTCTCTTTACGCACTCACAACAAATGAGAAATATTGTGCAGACAAAGTTAAAAACTAGAATCATTTGACCCGAAACTTAGATGTCATATTAGACACCTGGAATACATTCAGATAGTCAATACATCTTTTCAGTTTCTGGCCCATGTTGCTCAAACTGTCTGTTGTTCATGTCTAATATTGTGTTGTTTGTAGAGTGTGAGATTTATTCTTCTGCAATGAAGAGTTGTGGTAATTCAACATGCAATGAATATCAGTCATGTCACTCATTCCATTGGGCAACCATGTGTGGTAATAACCGGTCACCAGTATATTCATGTCATCACTCACTATATGTACTTTTTTTATGGCACCCAATTCAGCACTTTAAAATGTTTATACTCCTTTGAATTAATACACTCATTGTATTGATTTTAGTCTTTACTATGCACAATTATATTATTTTCTACTTCCCTCCTACGTGTTCTTTTGTCTGTATGCAAGCACATCACTGTCCACACATCTGTTCTGATTTCTCTTCTTAGAAGATGATTTCTCTTTTACATTGTACACAGTGAAGTCATGTTTCACCAGTAGTTAGACTGCAAAGAAAGACATACTCAGTGGTTCATGGTTCAACTGTGTTGTACAATATTTAAAGTAGTACACTTATGTATCTTCATGGCATTGTTTAGCTGCTCTTTTAGATTGCAAATCACAGTAGGAAAGCTTACTCATTTTTGCTTTTGTATCAATATTTGCACCAAATAGGTAATTTTCTTATTCTATCAAGTTTTGGTTCACTGGCTTATCAGATTCTTATATCTGTGCACAAATTGTTTGTCTAAAAATGTGTGAAATGTCTGTAATGATGGAGATCTAACCTTAGTAGTATCAAGCATAATCAAATCTATTTCAACTGCGATGACTAATAAAGAACTGGCTTTGAAACAATACAGAATGCCCAACTCTGATACATCACCAAAAATATGTGATATTTATGGTAGATGTTAGAGCACAAGTGTAGACCTCTCAAGGAGAGAGAGAAAAAAAAAAACAATCTCAAGAACAATTGATATTATAATATGCAAGTTGACTCATAAAAACCTTTCAAACTTTTGAATTACAAACAAAGAAAGTCTATTCAAACTACATAGCAGCATGACCCAATTATCATTTGTGTGGTCACTGTATCCAAAATGTATTCATGTTTATGTCTTGATATGAAACGAGAGATCCCTATAGGTCAGCAAAGTTCAATAATGATCCAGCTATTTGAGATGTAGCTACACTTTGCATTATGCATACGATAATGATAACAGTAATGAAAATAAAGGAAGTAACAACATCAATAAGTACTACTACTACTTGAAATTTACTATTATCATTCTTATCATTATCATTATATCTGTGAAGTAGTTATCGTCTATAATAAATATTACTTGTGACCACCGCCATGGGGGAAATTACGTCCATATCTTTACAAGTGTGTTCTCTTTATCCATTTGCAGGACCGCCAGGGTTCGTTCCTCGTCATCCCACTGAAGGACTTCAGGAAGAGGGTGTTTGGCTTGATGGGCATCGACACTCTCAACGACCCCCACGACAAGAGCATCTTCATCACGCACGAAATCAGCTTTTTCCAGGTGAGACCTCAACACTCCCACTGTATCAGGAGATATATGAAGTAACTGAATTGTGTCATCCTGTCATGTTGGTGAGCTCCAGAAAAAACAACAACAACAAACAAACAAACAAACAAACAAACAAACCAAAATTACTGTGGTATAGAGAAAGGAATTATAAGTAGGCAGGTAAATAAAAGTTCAATGGAATGTAAACATCATTGTTATGATATATACATTGCATGTTAGTTTCTGCTTTTAGAATGGGAAACTCTGCAATTCAGCTGTTTTGTTAAGGTAATCATGGTACCAATAAGTCAAATAATTTGCTCAGTGCTTGGAGAGTGATAATTTCAACACTGGATCAACTTCTAATTTTGTAAAATTCATTGCATAGTAAACAGGGGTGTGAGAATTTCTGTGATCTGTTTTTATGACTTGTAACAGGGTGTGGCCAAGGCATTTGCCACAGCTTACCAGTATGTGGACGTCAGACGCAAGACGCTGCGCATCGCAGAGAGTGCCGTGTCCTGGATTCATCGTAGAAGCCCGCATGTGCTGGAAATCAACGTTTTCATGGTTGAACCTGACGATAAGGTACCTTTCATATCCTACCATGTCAATTTTTCTGCAATGATTTTCTATAAACTTGAATGTATTTCACACTATCGTGGCTTTTCTTTATCCATCAAACTTTTTCGTTTCAGTCTTTTCTCTTTATTTTGAAATTCTGGTAACTGAATAAGTGCACAATTCCATCTAACATGTCATTTTCATTTCATTATCTATTGAGTGCTAACAAATTAACAAATCAGGTAGCTTTCCTATGAATTTTCAACTTGTCTGTTAAATATTTTCCCACCATACTTCTAGCTTCTTCTCAGCCCCTTTCAAACAACAACGTAAGCTGTTTTCTTCATTTCTTGCATGCACTGGAAGCACCTTCCTGTTCTCAATATTTTTTGCACCTTTAAAGCCACAATGATTCTGTCATGTTCTGCAGTTGCAGCCTACTAGCACTTGTTTTGTGACATACTAGTGGTCGTACTGCATGGATGTATATTACATTTTGTTTGCCAGTCACAAAGACACGGTATGGCATATTTCTGTCATTGTCACAGTCATAATGGTGCAATATACAGAGGTCTGCTTTATTATCCTCTTTCCTTGATGGGTGGCTTTTGCTTGTCTGCTTTATTTGTGTGCAAAAAACAGAAGTACATATGTATAAAGAAGAAGAGGGGGAAAGTGCTTTTACATGCTAAGGAAAAATAGTAAAGAGAAATGCAGGTTGTACATGCAAGTAAGGGGAAAAATAAATGATACGAGAGGAGGTTCAGGAGAGAGCTGCTGGTATTTGGGAAGAAAAGAAAGTTAAGAGCTGTGGGGACAATGCTGTTCAGTGACACCATTGAAAGTCTTTCAGATATGACATTTATATCAATTAATTGCACTGATATGATAATGTTCTCTTTAGAACTTATTCTCATAGGCTTCTTGCACTCAAGTTATCTGCCACAATGTTCAGGGTCATAAGCCGTGGAATATTTACGGAAATGAAGGAGAAGGAATATATAGTAAGATTGATATATGCATGATGATCTGTGATGCAGATTGAGATAATTAACAAGTGTGAAATGCACTATATAAAAACATGCTATTATTATTATTATTATTATTATGCATGTTATAGGTTTTTAGATTGTTTAAATGCTTACTTGCATGGGATGTTAGTGAAAATATGAAAAAAAGTAACATTAAGCATAACAGTTAGACTTTCTTCTGTGCTATTCAGACTAATCTCTTTATTTCAGCACTTAACCGTTGCTTTCTGTCTTTTTCTAGAAATCTCACTTTGCACAATATGTTTCTCTTCTCTCCTGTTTTCACTCGTTATTTGTGTTTGTGACATGCACTCCTTGTCTATCTGTTAATGCATCTGTGTATTTTGTTGTGTTGGTACTGAATGTCCCCTCACTGCATGTGCTATGTAAATCACTGGGGTGGTGCGATTTTTAGGAATATGAATTGCGAAGGCCACGTCTGCTCAATCAGACGAAGAAAAACATCTTTTTCTTCATGGAAGAGTCATCCAAGAAGGTCAGTGTGAGCGGTCATTGCAAAACATCTGCAAACTTTGCCACATTCGTGTGATGTCATGCCTCAAAGATGAAACAGGAATTCATGTACTTGTCTACAAATAATACACATGATCAGGGAGTTCATGATTGAGACTTACCCACACATGGTTCCTTTGGAATAGTCTAACATGCCTGGGGCAACAGCCAAATGCGTTTTGGACTGTTTCAAAGGTACAAAGTGTTGGTAATCACAATGCCCAAACAAAATGATGTGTATTGCTTGTTTTCTATAAAATGATGAAGCAGATCCTTGTCATCAAATAACTTCCAGTGTAGATCTTTTAGATTCTGAGGCAGCCATTTTTGCAAGTAAATGTGAAATCTCATCCGGTCACCATTGCAATGTGAAAATGGTAAATAAGCAAAGTCATGTGTTTGGCAAAACAAATGCCTGGTCATATTTACGCTCTCAACAAATCATTTGATTAGGATGTGCTTCATTGTTTTATAAAGACACTATAACCCATCAAGTCCTGGGATATTATTTCTGCAAAACTATATTCTTGTCCACAGCAAATTGGCAACTCTGCATTTTGGGCAAAAATTATATTGGAACTGGTTGAATTCTTTAGACATGCACAATATCAGAGAAAAATGCAAACCTTTGCCAATCTGAGACCTGAACGCTATCTGTAATCTTCTCAAATGTGTGTTGCTAACGCAAGGATCACATACAAATTTAGTTATCACAAAGCTTTTGATAATTCAGCAACCAAAATACACAGTAGTCTGTGAACAAAATGGATCACAAATACAAGAGAAGTTGTTATTCTGTCTTGTTAAATACTATTAGTATTTAATCCCCCCCAAAAAAAAAGAGAGAGAGAGAAAAAAAAAAAAGAAAAATTGTAGTAAACACATATAGCATCAAACCACAGAAAGTATAGAATTCTGGGCATGATGGGAAACATGTGTTCTGGGATGTTCATGCGCATGAATGAATCAGTTCCTACAGTTGTAATAAAGCATGGTTTGCAGGGGTAAAAAATTATTTGAAGCCCACTAACATAAAGCTTTTAGAGTTTGTTCACCTGAGACACTATTGCACATCACAACTGTACATCAGAGGCATGCGCAAAGTCGTACAAGAGAATTGCTCATGGCATTCCTTCATGGGGTCTTTCCTGTCTGTTTCTATCAAAGGTAGTGTTTGTGAATCATAATAATATGGAGTGCACAACAGTTGATTAAAGCATGTTGGCAAGTTCATAGCATTGTAGAAGAGTCTCAGTTCTCCTCTTTGCAAGGACATATTTCATTTTAGTTATGTATGTGCATTGATGTGACTGGAATGCCCTCTCTGCATGGCAGTTTACCACTACAAACAATTAGTATTATGGTGTGCCAGGTATTTATATCCTCTTTAACTGTCAAGTCTACCAACAGCACTCATTTCTGTTAGCATGTGATTCTGTCTAAGCCGTGCAGTAAACAGAACAAGTTATCTCTGCTAAATGATGGAGGATGTGAAAGTTAATCGTAGCTATTCAGTAAGTTTCTTGTGAATGGATGATGATGGTTTAGTGCTAACTAAAAATGAAACAAATATAAACCTTGTTGGGATGTTCTGAAGGCTTATTTTCACAGCAATTGTTAAATTGTTGCATCATACTCTAACATTGCTCTTTTTCTTGTAGAAGTGAGTTTGTTGTTGTTGCTATGAAATTGATCTCTGTCTCCTTCCTAATTGTCTATTCTTGTAACCTGCCCCTCTAATGTTTGAATGATCTCCTTTGCTCGGTAGATTGATGACTTTGTTCTGAGAAAGATGATCACCACTGACCGAAAAGGAACCATCACCGTCCACGATCGCCCTCCCAGACTGGAGCGCAAGGAGAACCTCTTCAGGTAAGGGCATTGGTTTGTCAGAGTCAAATGTGACCTGGCACAACAAGACAGTTACAGATAGTTTATTGCAAAGAAAAAAGTGTGCACTTGAGCAGCAAAATCCCCAAGATCATGAAGAGTATGATGCAGGTGCTGGTACTCAGGAGCAGATGTACCAACTAAAATTTCACCATTTTATTGAATTTTTATGTTAATTTCGCCTCTAACCCATCAGGGACTACCTCTTCAAGTGTGTGGACAACTCGGAGACGGTGACAGCGGACGCCTACGGTCAGCGGCACCTGGCCTTCCCCCTGAGGGACACAGAGGGCCGCTGTGTGGCCCTGGTGGACCTCAGCATTGGGGACCTCAAGCAGCTGCCTGGCCATGAGAACAAGGAGGTGCAGCGCATGCTGAAGCTTCTGCAGGCAGCCCACAAGGAGGTGTCCAACGAGTCAGCTGGTGCAGACAAGAACATCGTCTTGGGTAAGTGCATGTTTCAATAATTTTCGAGTGATTAAGTGCTAGGTGATGTGGTTGCAATGCGTAGCCTGTTGGCTGTGTGTTCAAGCCCCCAAAATGCAGAACACTACTGCCTCCATAGAAATGTCATTGTGTATTCAGTCATTTCCATTTTGTTATCAATGCATGAGATGGGTATCAACGATCCTTTTTAATGGCAGTAGGCGCCATAGTATCAAACTGTGTTTACTTTGTAGCTGATATGTCAGTCTCAAGTGCAGTGTACTGTCCTGTTAGATACAAAGACACATTTCATTTTACTGAAGATAAGTAGTGTATGGAGTTCCTAGCAAAGCTTGGCATCCTTAGGACCAAAAGCATACATTAGGGGCAATGAAGACTGATATATACGTGGAAGAAGGTACAACAATTCACTCTTATTTTGAAGCAAAAAAAAAAAAGCTATATAAAAACATTGTGTGCAGAGTTCAAACGGGAAAGTTTTGTGTACATTTACAAAAGATGAACCGATGCCTCCAAATCACATTTCAGACATAATGCAACCAATAATAAGAAGTAAATTACAAAAGTAGTTGCTTGAGATGTAGCTAGCTTTGTAGGTTTATTAAGACCTTATGCAAGGATTCTGTATACTACCTCTCCTCAATTACTGTATTATCAGCTGTTGTTTTACCTTTGTTTTTGGTAATCCGTGCAGAGGCTGAGAAGGGGTCGGAGGAGTCGCGCATCGACATCATGTTTGACCGCATCATGCTGACTGACCTTCGGGACACGGTCAGTAAGCTCAACGCCCAGGCCTTCGCCGAGCTCAAGAGCTACAAGGACCCGCCCAAGGTCATCCACAACATCCTGGTCTCCGTCCTTGCCCTCTTCTACCGGGAGAAATATGAGGAGGGTGAGCTGGACTCTTGGAACATGTGCAAACAGGTATGGTGGGGTGATGGTGGTGAGATGGGGGGGGGGGGGTGGTAGGTTGGCAGATGCCAAGAAAGACAAAGCCACGTTTGCTACAAACACGCAAGGTTTATATGAGGCAACCATGAAATTAGTAGCAAGATTAAATCCACATTATTCTCAAGACTCACAATATGTGTATATATTTAGATATATGTGAGTGAAATTAGTGTCTTTACATGTTTGTGCAAATGATGAAATCAGTGTGTCTATTTGTAATCTTACTTGAAAGCCTTTCACACTTGCTTTTATATTCAACTGATTGATCCATTTATGACGTGTTATTCAGAGAAGATAACAGATCACTGTCATTTTTTTTTTTTTTTTTTTGGTTGTTGTTCTGTTTTGGGATCTCTGCTGCAAAAGATACTTAAGTGGGAAAATGCTTGCAAGATACAATCAGTGACAACTGTATTAATTTTCTTTTACACATGTATCTGTGTATCTGTAAGTTTGGATGAGGGTTTCCCAGACCTCGATGCCATCCTGCCATACTGCACTAACAAATCTCAGTCATGAAGTAAAGGAAGTGGGACATTCAATTTCTACCTTCTTCCAGCACTCTAAAAGAAAGTGGAACATTCATTTTCTATTTTCTGAAGAGCACTCTAAAAGGCAAAACAAAGCACCAGCAAATAAAACAACCAAAACTACACTTGTAGTTATATGTTATCAGACCACAGATAGATTGTGTCAGATTAAAGTCATTCCTGTGTCAGTGTCTTTGTACTTTGTCATTGATGAAAAAAAAAAAAAAAAAATTGGTCTGCACTTGTCATGTATATCAGATATTGGAATCAGATGGTCGTAATGGTTTGTTTTGTTTTTGTTTTTTTTCTCCCTAGTTTGTTGGTCCTGATTTGATCAAGAAGATTGAAGAATTTGACCCCACTGCTGAGAATATTGCCGGGATAGTGGATATGATCTCATCAAGACTTAAAGGTAAAGGGACTCATCGGTTTCTGCTCTAGTCACACGCCATAAATCAATTCAAATGCCTTCCTTGCTCTGCATGCACCTCCTTTTATGCATGCTTACTGTCAGTATTGACCACTTTATGTACCTCACTTAATGAATCCTCAATTCTGATTGGATGAAATTTGGGGCACGAATTAAACAAAAAGATTGTCTGCAGCCTCATAGTATCCAAACTGTCTGATAGTATTGAAATGTCTTCTTTTTTTTTGGCCAGTGTGTGGTATATACAGTCTTGTACACTATGTATGTCCATGTACTGTTAATCACTTTGCTTCCATTGATGCAAGAGGTGACCCTTCTCCAATGCAATCACATTGCAAATATCTTTACCAGTGCCTGATGTGTGAACTGACTGGAATGATTGCAGTTGACCAATCAAAATCTTATTTAAATCAAATCTGTCAAGTCAAAACAGTGGACAAAACTGCATGCTATGATCATCGCAGCATGCTCTTGGGTCATAGCATGGAGTTGATATCCCTCGGGCGGGCAGTGGTGTCAAATTGTTTGATTTGCCAAAATTAAACCCTCACAAAAAGAACAACTATTCCAGTAGTTTGAGGGCATGTATTGGCCTTAACCTATGCCATCTTGGGTTCTGTAAACATAGTTGCACCTATAAACTTTATCTACTGTAGCATGGCTGTCCTCGGTTTGCTGCAAGCTATCAAAGACTGCATCATTTTCCAGTACATGGGATGAAAGTGGCCTTTCTTCTTCCTCTTTTTGCAGTTATGGAACCATGAGTGTCCAAAAATATGACACTTATATCACTAAACAGAGAACACTTTATAGTGAAACCTCACTGGACTCAAGAGCACTTGCAACATGATACACAACCCAACAAAATCTTATGTACATGTAGAATGAAACTCCTGTATATCACATGAATCAAATGCTTCTTTTGCTATATTATGCACCTCCGTATGATACATGCTTAATGTGAGCATAGCCTACTCTGTCATGAGTACCCTATAGTTCCTCTCCGTGTTATCTATTGAATACGTTCAAAAGCTTTCCACTTGAATTCATTACTATTACAAAGAGCACCTAGTGAAACCTCACAAGACTCCAGAGCACTTTCAACATGAGATACTGTACAACACAGTGGAGACGTACATAAAATGAAACTGCTTTATATCATGTGTATATTGGACATCATTACTTACAAGGCTTAATACTTGCAGTCCCATAGTTGCAATGACAATCCAGGGCCCAACTCTTAGAGCGCACTTTGGGTGCGCCTGAGTGCTCTAAATAAAGCGAATCAAAACGAACTGAACTAAAGCATACTGTACTGAAATGTGCCAGATTTGGAGGGTTCGAGTGCTCTGTTAAGAAAGCATACAACATGGGTTATTTTTAGAGGGGGTCATGCATTTTGTAGCAAAAGGGTCATTCGCCTGGTGCACTTGAACTACTTTGAGATGTCCCGAACAAAGTGAATGAACTCTAGCATTATGTTGTACAGTATGTGCATGATACACGCATTCTCACATGTGAACTTTTAGTACACTTTCGGTACCCTTTTGGAGCACATCAGGAAGTGGTCCACTTTAGGCTTGGTTCAGTACAGTACAGTACACTTCAGGAGCATTTGAGCACTCCTCTGGTGGGGGTACGGTACAGTACAGTTCGCCTTAGAAGAGCGCTCAAACGCACCCTTTGTGTATTATAGAAATTAACATGTCCAAAAAAGAAACACCACGGGAGTCATTCCAACTCTGATTTCACTAGTCATATGATATCTAAGTGCCTTTCAAATGTATGACATTTTGACGATTTTGTGACAAGAAATGATAATCAGTGGATAGGGGTTAAAACATTAATTGATAATCTGCTTTCCACAGAGAACTTTTCGGATAGACTCTTGGGATAAACTTTGAGGATATGCTATTAGGATAAATTTAGCTTTCTCTGTCCTGCAGCAGCCACGTTGTGCAAAAATATGATAATGATGAGAAAAACAAATATACAGTAGCATTTACCATGTATGCTGATCTTATCTTGGTGTAGATGTGCCCCATGGTGCGGTGGCCAAGCATGGGTCTCTACCGGCCCAGAACCTTTACAACTGGGCCTTTGTCTGCCTCTCTCTGCTGGAGCACACCAGCAAGATGAACAAGAACAACCCTCCGGGTGTCCTGGCCCCACCGGACACCGCCAACTCTGGAGAGGGGAAAGCCCTGGAGCAGTAGACTGGCTGCCCCGCCCACTCCTCAGAACTTTGTGCCCTCACAAACACAAACTGTCAGCATGCATGGGAGAGCTTGAGTGATTGTTCGACTCTGATCAGAATTTCTTCTCTGTTTTAAAAACCGCAGGGTTATTTTTCTCAGAGCACAGTCCACAATTCAGGCAACAATGGACATTCACTGAAAGATGGATGTGATTTCATTAATGTAGTTGTTTCCCATGACAAAGTATTCACAACAGAAAGAAATATTAGGGATATTATGTTCGCTTTATTGCAATTCATTTGTGAATTAGTTGTTTGACAGTAAGACTGTGAGAATTTTTTATCTTGAGTTGTTTGATCAGCATTGGAAATACTTTGTGAGATGGCATTGTAAAATGACAGTTGCTCTACAAATACCGATGATTTAAGTTTGTTTTGGGGGCATCTTCAAGTGACAAAAAAAGAAATAAACTTGCAATAAAAAGATAACTTCACTGTTACAGCAGAAATATTCCATATTCACTTTGTGTGTACTCTCACCAGTTGCATATTCTGTCACTCATCTACCTTTATAGTAATGGCCTTGTGCGAAGTTACTTTGCCTTATACTCACTTTATGTTTCTAGCCAAATGGTCATGCTTTCTTTGTATCTTCACATGTGTTTAGATTTATATATTTTAACCTATTCTCTCATGTTTTTCCGTAGTACACAGTATTTCTGATTTGAGCAAGTGGAATTCAGTTCCATGCACTTGGATCGTATTCTCTTTCCTTATTTCACCAATATTCTCTGTGAAACTATGAACACAGCAACAATTCTCCCACATGTTCCCTATAGATGGATTTTATGCCGTCTGCATGTACATATTTGGCCAGGTTATCCACATCACATATTGCTGAGACCAAAGTAAAAGGCCATTTATCTAAACCCATCACATGCCAGTCCTGAAGTTTGATTGAATGTATTGAAAATGCACAACCATTGTCTCTCATGTAACTCTCAGTGTTATGTCTATATTGGTCTAAGAGTGCATCATGCATGTGTATTCATGTTCATGAAGACCAAGCAAAAGCTAGTTTAGCCTTTGCTGTAACATTGGAAACAGAAAAAAAAAAATAAGTTATTGAGTAGATGTATTCATGAATGTATGTGTGGGGTAGCAGCATATGACAATATTTTGTGTCAAGTACCAGGGTATTTTGTATCTAATTCACTTTCCCCGATTGGTTCTCCGTCCAGACACAGAAACTGTACTGAAACTATTGATACATATATTATGTATAAAGTGTATATAGTTTGTTGCCTAAAGCCCTGTTGTGCTGTTATCACCCTGGCACACACAGTATAAAAGACCAATCAGTGTGACAATGTGTAATTGTTTTGAATGCGCATGTAAGCTGTGTAAATTATACCGGTCATCATGCCGAGTGATTTTGGTTCACTTATTCAAAGACATTCTTTAGAATGTATGCCTTGCTATTTGTTTTGTGTTCAAAGATGGGGAATGGCCCAAATATTATTTTGATTTTATAATACAGTGGATGTCATAGTGTAGGATGATTTGCTTCTTTCAAGCAAGATGGTAACAGTTATTGAGCTAAGCTGTATATCCTATAATGTACAGGATAGAAGTAAAATGAAATAACCTTTTAAGGACAGACTGTAATGAATTGTTGCACAAGTTTAGAAGCCATTATATCCTGAAAGGGAAGGCTTTGATCAAACTGGTTTACAGATGTCGTAAATTGTCTTCTGAAGTTTTCATCCGTGAATGTCTTGATAAAAATGTTCACGGTTGTGTTGATGTGGAGTTCCTGTGTACATATTGTATATAATGTGAAGAATTGATATGTGCATACACTTGTAGCTGTGTGAATGGGGTCACACTTTCATTTTAATACATTATGTAAATTGTATATATTCACATCACTATCATTGAAAATAAAAGTGGTTACTGCAATGGATGCTACTGCACAAGTGTTATCTGTGGATGTTTCTAAACTGCCCGCAGAAAAAGATGATTACAAAATACCGCTCTACTCATTTCTCATATGCTTCTCTATCAGTATCTATTATACAACTTACGAGACACAATTCAGATTAACAGGACACAGACACACACACATGATGATGATGATGATGATGGTGATGATGGTGATGATGATGGATGATGATGATGATGATGATGATGATTTTGATGATGATGAAATTTCATATGGTAGAATGTTTTGTGATACAACTGACCTACACATATGCATCAAAAGTGATATCTTGAACATTTTTTGAATCACAGCTCCCAAAGGTAACAGGACCTTTAATGATTTTATCATCTGCCAACTTGGATATTCGGTAAATGTTAAAGGCATATTTAACCTGCTGAAGACGAGTCCCGAGATACTCTGGCAGGTGTCTATGGGGAAATGCGTGTTATAGCAAAATCAGTTTGTACTCGATGAGTTACAGCTCGATTGTGGGATAAAACAAAACAGAACAAGCCAACAAATCTGCAACTTTTTGTACATGAAACAATTAACATACGTACACTGATTTAGAAGACGGCAAGTCTGGATGCTCAGTGTTTGTATTACATGTGCACTGTCGACAGAATCTTGAACTGAAATATATAAAAATAATGCTTTATATACTGAAAAAGTGGATATTTTCATGCGACTAAGTTTTTGCGCTCAGCAGGGTAAAAACAGGTTCAGGTGTGTTTAATTCCGTGGAATCAAGACATCAATGACTGGAACATCAGGCTAGCAAAGATATTTGCATGCTTTTATTTTCGTGCTAGTTTCTGGTTGTGCGAAATGCGCAAAAATGTCAACATCGCGAATACTTCCACTTTTACAGTAATGAAGACTTGTTTTTCCTTTTAAATACAATTGCTGCATAATCTCTCATATCAAAAAACATGGATGGCATCATCACTTATACTTAACATAAAATCACAATACATGAAGTTCATTTCACAACTTGTAAACATAAAGCAGCATGAAAATGTACACAAATAACAAACAAACTTCAATGCTCAAATTATCAATTTCATTCTTTATTGGTTAAAATTCTGGTCTGGAGGAAAAATAACAACATCATCTTCATTTTTTTCACCCTGAAACCTCTGTCTGCATGATCAGGGTTTTCATCAACATAAACACCAGCCAATAATCTTCATCCCAAGATTCCCAACCTGACAACTTAACAAGGGAATGAAATTGTATCTCGTAATAAAGGCAATATGATACAAATAGTAATCTATATTAAGCTGCTTTTTCCATTTTTTTTTTTACAACACACACTTTTTACAGTCCTTGGCTATCTCATTCTCAGCTGATGTCAGGTTTTATTGCAATGCTGAATGGAAAAGACATAGTAAATTCAGAAAAAAAAAGACCTGAACCAAACCAAGCCATACACACCACATACACACACCATAATTTATCACTTCCAATTCTCCCTAATTGTGTATAGCAGTCCAGTAAGTAGTTTGGGTGACTCCTGTTTAAACGAGATACCCTGGACACCCAAAGGTTGCTACATAGGCCTACATACTAGTATGTACAAATGTGTAGAACAACAGATGGTGGCTGAACATAAACCCAAATTGGAGGTGAGAAAGTTGCTTTTTAGCATATTTCAGTATCATAAATACAGCATGTACATTGTATTTGATAAGTGAATTCATAAACACATATATTATGTAAACTCACACTGAAGCCACCAGACTATTTAGGATGTATATTCAGCTGACTTATGGGTTTGTGAGTGTGAGCAAGTCATATACAATGAATGTGTAGAGAGAGATGGGGGGGGGGGGTGGGGTTCTATTTGTTAAATCAAATACCATGATGCTTTCCATGGATTCCTCACTTTCATAGCCACCTCTTGTGTAGCTGAAGAATAAGTCCACACACAACCGAATTGTACACCTTTGTACGTAAAGAGGCATGTAGTACACTGCTTGCTGAATGTTACAGATGCCAAACTTTACACACACATCATGATAAACTCTCAGCTTTATGCCTCTTGGTGCAACACCACTGCATGTTTTGCATGTGTAATGTGTACACAATGTTTGTCTAGTAGTGAGTCCCCTAAGTATGTATTGGAAAGTTGATCACTCACTCCCATTCTTTCAATTTTGTTGTAACTACAAAAAGGAAAGTGAGACCTATTCTACTCATTAAATCCTCCTTTCCCTTTGAAATCTCATTATGTGCTTCTGAAATGAACTTGCTACATTGAGCGAGTTGTGCCACAGACATGCAATGTAAAAAGTTACTACCCTGAAAAATGTTCTCGCTATAATGAAATATCATGTTCGTATTTATAATAATGGGGTTTGCTCGTACATCAAAGTTAGATGGACATTCACACTGTCCAGACCAACCTAAGCTGTGACACAGGGGACTGTTTACAGCAGCTTTGTGAAACAGCGGCGCAGCAGGTCTCATACGCAAGAAGACAGCAGAAAATGTGATGATCTCTTGGCCTAAAAACCCTAAGGAATGTCATCATCCACCCATCCCCTGTAAGTTCTTGCCATACTATGAGCATATTCACAAAATGTACATGAAGAAATGTAAGGAAGTATACATTGTAGTCAAAGTTTTTCAAGTCCTTCCTTTCATCCCTAAAACTTCAGCCATTTAAGTTCTAAACACACACTTCCAGGCTGACTCATCTAGCTTCTTCTGACAGCTTCCTGTCGGGCCAGTCACATACTGTCAGTGTGGCATGGTACTCCAATTTGGCAGCAATTACTATGGTAAAAGGTACAGTAACTGGTAATCGCTGTCCCCTGGATAGCAAATTTCCTTTTGCTACAGGACAAGTGAACATGAAAATAATATAAATGGCATAACAGTCATACCCTTTATGACATGCTTACCTTGAACCGTAAATGTAAAATGATATTACACCGAACAAGCAAAAAAACTGACATGCTTTTATTTTCATGTTTGTTCCATGTCGTATGAAATGTATGAAAATTTTCATCCTTAGAAAATTTCCACATTTACAGTTCTTTATCCTTCACTTTGATACATCGAGTTGTGGAACTGCACGGCTCAGGAAACAAAGCATAGCAAATGATTTCTAATAATATGATTTCAGTCCATTGATGAACATCAGTGATGCCACTTGATCAAGTAAAATTACTTTACTTCAGCTGCATTTATATGTACACAGACAATCCAGAATACATGAATACTCGTAAATGAGAAGGAAAAGAAAGGCAATAGGAAAAGACATTAGGAAAAGGAAGGAGAACAGAGAGATGGAAGAAACGTGGAAGACGAAAAATAACGGAAAGAGGAGCGAGAAAGAGGAGAGAAAGAGAGGAGAGGTAGCAAAGAAAGCCAAGCCACGTGATGAAGCAGAGCACAGCATGGGCTGCAAAGTGGATTGAATCCCTGCATGTCGGCAGGGAGAATCAAACTCGACACAGCCGCGATATGGGAAGCATTCTCCTCAGCCCTTTTGTTGGTAGCCGTCCATGACGATGCGGTAGTCCAGCGAGCTGGAGTCTATGGAATAGGCTCCCCGCTGGGCCTGGCTGGAGACTGGACACAGGTCTTGGCTACACCACCTGCATTATGGAAACCACAGAAAAAAGTTGAAAAAAGAAATCTTGGTAGTGGGTCATTTGTTGGAAGACTGCTTGGTGAACTGGACAAAGTTTCATGTTTTCCTATTTCACCTATCCAAGAAATACTATAGAGATGTTCTCAATCATTTTGTGATAAGAAGTCTTGTAACACAGTCATGTCATCCATATTTTTAAAATCTTCTTTATTATTAGATCCTGTTGATCTTCTCAAAAATTGAATGTTTTGTCTGCCTCACTAAATCAACCTCTGTCTCTAAGCATTGTCTCTCTATCTGTCTGTCTGTCTGTCTATCTCACACACTCTCTCATGAACAGACAAGTCATAATGTCTCCAAATATTATCAAATATCTCCAGCCTTTGTTCGTCCAAGCCTCTTCTGACTGACTGTCTGTCTGTCTGTCCATCTCTTTTTCTCTCTTTTCACACATCAGAATCAGAGAGATTCACAAGAGATTTCAAGATGACACTTGTGTGTTACATGCATCTCGATGGACAATTACAAGTCTCAATTTAGGGAGGCTTCGTAATATTCTTTGCTCAGGACTTTAAAAAAAGAAGAAGTAAATGTTAGGGTTTCTTGGAGTCTTCTTGCAGAAGTAGGGAGACTTGGTACCTCTGGACATGAAGCAGTTATGCTTTGTTTCAAACCCACAGTGTTTTTGTTCTGATCATTATCATGATTGTTTGTCCTCTCAATGTCTCTCATACTAGTGGTCATGTATCTGTTTGTATGTTCCTCTCTGCAGCATTTCATACTCTTCAATTTGTTATCCTAAAACAGGTGAAAGACTCCTGGACCTGTAAAAAAATTTAGAATTTAGAATTAAAAATCTAGATTTGTATCCAGCCTCTCTCTCTTTTCTTTGTCCACTAGGAAAGTGATTTTCCTCCCCGTTACCATGCTTTGATAATCTTTCATTTGTCATCATTGTTGTCTATTTTTTGTTTGTTTGTTGTTTGCTTTTCCCTATTGATCATTACTGCTTATTCCCACCAACATAGTGAAAAACACATTACAATTTCCTAAACTTAAAGATGCAATGCAGTGCCAACGAAGTGCCCTGCAAATAAACTAGACTGGAAACAGCAAATGTGATAGATCAATATACATAAATTTACATAGCTAGTGTTCAATACATGCATACATTGTTAACAATACTGCTACCGAGCTATGGAAGCTGATGCCAATTTCTCAACCTACAAATGCACTGAATTGATGATAACTATTAAAGGAATACCATACCTCTTGGCTACAGACACATCTTCCTCCCTGGCATGCTTCCATCCTGCGTGCTCCAGCAGTAGCAGACCGATGTAGGTCCTGCCTATGCTGTAGGCAAAGTCCCTGGCAGCCATCTCCAAGTAAGCTGGGTCCTGATTGGTCGACGCCACCATGAAGCTCTGCAGGCTGTTGCAGGCCTGGCCAATGAGCTGGGCCGTGTCTTGGATGTCCTGGTTAGAGGCTTGGAGGAATGGCGCCAGGCGAGTCTGGACCTGGCCAAAGAAGGTTGTCATCGTTTGACCGCGGCTCTTCACTATTGATCGTAGGACGTCCAGTGACAGAATGTTTGTTGTGCCTTCCCAGATGCTGAGGACCTGAGGAAGACGTTAGAGGTCAATCACATGAAAATCAATATGTTATGCTATCCATTTCCCCTTTGCACTGTAGAGTCGGATCAAGCAATGGAGTAGACAAAACATTGTTGAATTGTATTATTGTAACATGGTATTAAAGGAAATTGGTTGTGTCCATCCTGGCCAGCCTGGCAACCTCCTTCAAGGAAAATTGTTTTGCTGTTCAACATAGTGGTGAAGCAAGATTCAAGAAGGCACAATTATGTTTAACTGCCACAATGCTGCTGCTACTACTGCTATAATTTCTACTACTAGGAAACGGAGTTGTAACAAAGTCGCCACAACTGCCTATTTTACTCAAGTATGACTAGGACTTCATTCAAGCATACTAAAAGAGAGGCCAACCGAATACAGCAATGGAAAATCGGGACCACTGAATTCAACTTGTTAAATAGGTACCGCATTGTAAGCCAGCTTGTTATAACAACAGGTTTTCTCCATAACAGCAACAACATCAATTTATGTATTGTTAAGCCATAATGATGATGATGATGATGGTAAGAGGGGTTCTCACCTGTGCATCTCTCAGCATGACGGGAAAGCCGGTGTCTTCGATGTACCCCTGTCCACCGATGCTCTCCAGTCCCTCAGACACGGTGCTTACAGCCTGTGGATGGATGCAGTGAGATCGGGTGGAGGTTTTCATTGATGTGCAATCAGAATTTGGATGTAGTTTCTGGCAACATCTTCAGAACAAGATACATTCATACCTTATTATTTGATGCTACCTTTTACACATGCCCCTGATGAGTCAAGTTTATGATCAAAATTGACTGGAAACTTGAAAATTTAAGCACGATTATTGAATAACATTGTGTGTATTTCTCGTACCCATTTCAAAGAGATCAATCAAAATATAAACTTTCAGTACACCATGATGCAGACATTAATTTTTGTATGTGAAGCAGCAGACTGGCACAGCTGCATATTGCAACTACTGTGTACGCCAAATATTTCGCGAGGTTTTTATTTTCGCAAATTTCGTGAGTCGGGTGCTATTCGTGAAATTAAAGACACACAATAATATTGACTCTGATCCTGATGTGAATGTGACATACGCATGTACATTTCTCCGTTCAGTACAGGACTCCACGATCGTGAATTTAACCACTCGCGAAATCGTCGGGAATTCCCGATTCGTGAAAATTTAGACTCGCGAAATATATGGCGTATACAGTATACTTCCTGACTGTAGTCTCTTGAGGTATGTGTTTGTCAAATCTATGTCTGACAGTTGGTATGTTTGTATGATTCATCTCTTGACATGGACACTTGTAATTTTGCCTCCTGTCAAAGATACTTTCAATGCTATTAATACAACAAGACATCACCCATAGGTCCCATACACTACAGATAATGTAATGCATACCCTGCAACAAGAGGTTGCAGCAAGTGTATTAGTTGGTAGACCTTTGTGTGCAAATACCCAATTCATAGAGCTAAAATAGAATGATACAAGAACTGACATGTACACGCACACAAACATACACATTCACCTATATTTTAGGGATATTTATTAATACCATTCATCTCAATTCCATGATGAAGAAATGATGCATGCAAACAAAAAGAGAAAAGTATGAAACTGACACTGCATTGCACAAATATGCAGTTCATTCACTACAAATGCTCTTGCATATCACACACAGAACACAACAAATCAAATGTGTCTGGAGTTTGAATGAAATCACCTTTCTATGTATTCACATAATATGCACCACATACGTGTAGGGGAAGATGGATAGATTATTTGCTTGAGTTTGAGTCACTTGTTTGATAATACTGCAGAGTTTGAGGACATACACTCCCCCCCCCCCCACCCCCCAACACACACCAAAAACATGCACTCACAGTCACGCAACTTTTCTGGCAGTATTCACCTGTTTGCCAGTGTAGAGCTTGAGGATGGGAACAAGGAGTCGCAGGAGATTGAGGTCATCCTCAGTGGCCTCTCCTGCCTCCTCCTTCCCAAGGAGGTGTGCAGCATCCAGGAGGAAGGCCATGGCTCCTCGGGTCTCCACCTACGTGTATAGAGAAGTCATGTGATGTGAGCACTCCATCTGCCTTTCTATAGTTCATTGGGGGTGCACTGTATAGAGGACTGAAGTGATGATGTCACAGTCTTTGGTACAGCTTGGGTTGGACCCACGTGCAAGCATCGTGAGCAACAAAAGCGTTCACAGTATACAATATTTGGGCCAACTGGTGAGGCTGTTTAGAACCAGTTTCTATGTTGATAAATGTCTATGACATCACCCTTTGGTACTCTATTTCTATTATCAAGTTGATCATGTGTCCACTCAGTAGAGTAAAGCTTTTATTAACTCTGTCAAGTAAGATGAATTTTGCCTGTTCTTAACTTCAAGGATTGTAACACATAACAAGCAAAAAACTGGCGCGCTTTTATTTTTGGGTTAGTTTCAAGTCGCGACTTGTGCGAAGAATTCCATTTTTACAGTACTTGATGCTTCATTATTTTTAAACAGAGAGTTGCAATGCTGCTCGGCTCAGGAAACAAAGCGAATGATTTCTAATAATATGATTTAAGTCCATTGATCGAACATCAGTGATGTCACCTGTTGAATAAGCAAAGCACATATTACTTAATACTTCAGTTGCATTCATGTACACAGACAAATCCAGAATACATGATGAAATGAAAAAGAAAAGAAAGACAAAAGGAAAAGACAATAGAAAAAGAAAGGAGAAAAGGGAGATAGCAGAAAAATGGAAGACGGATGATAAAAGAGAGAGAAGCGTGCAAAACCAGGAGAAAAGGAGAGGTAGCAAAGAAAGCCAAGCCATATGGTAGGTTGATGAATGACTAATTTTGTTTTTTATATGTTTGTATATTTCTCTCTTTTGTTAACCCGTTGAGGACGAGTCCCGAGTATACTCGGGCATGTGTCTATGGGAAATGTGTGTTGTAGCAAAATCAGCCCATCCTCAACGGGTTAAGTTTGGTTTTGGTCCTCACCTCCATCCTGCTGAGTGTCTGGACATGAAGAGGCCAGTCTACTATCAGCTTCCCAAAGGCCTTCCTCCTGAAGGCATAATCCCTTGCATAGTGGACAATCCTGAAAAGTAATAATCACACTCTGCTTGTTTAAATCCCTTCATACCCAATGTCATCATCATTTCATCTTTGCACAAAATTGTGCACAGAGAAGACAAGAAGGGAAGATCCAATATCCCCTCTTCTCAACATCCCATGTATTTGACATCTCAGGTCCAAGAAGGCAAGATGGCCAGTTGTGGGATCGTATCATCTTGACTTCTCAAATTTGAGGCGAGAAGACGAGATCTAACAGTCATATCTCGTCTTCTCGTCTTCTTGTACCTGAGAAGTTGAGAGGACGAGATCTCTGATCTCACCTTTTCTAAAAAATTGAATTGTCCATCTGATAACCACATTGAAATAGACACTGGCACAAATATTTTTCAACCATCAGTATGAGCCCAACAGATAAAGAAAACTCTTATCTCTGCCAGGATGCCTATGGGCACCTTTGAATGTTTCTCAAGATAAATGACGCTACATAAATGTGACCCTGCATCACAAAACAAACAGAAAGTCGCCAGACATGAAATTCTAGTGAAGAGCATATTCTGAAAGAGCAGACTCTAAGCTTTACAAGGCAAGTGCCAAAATGTGTCTCGCCCTTGTGGTGACCATCCACTCCCCAAGGGACATCAAAAGTTATGACCCATAATAGAAACGCGCCATAAAAACTTAACATTGGGCTCTAAAAGTTCGTTGACCCATGCTTGTGACCATTGACCTTGTGGTGACCATTCACTCCTCAAGGGACATCTACCATCCAAGTTTGGTCACAAATGGAGTTAAGGATCAAAAGTTATGACCCATAATAGAAATGGGCCATAAAAACATTAGGCCCTAAAGTTCATTGACCTCTGCCTGTGAGCTTTGACCTTGAGGTGACCTTCATATATGGTAACATGTGAAACTTTGTATGGTCCCTCTTCCCTCAAAGTTTGATTGCAATTGAAGTCCAGAGTAAAGAGTTATTGAAGTTTTTGTAGCGTTACAGACAGACGACGGACGGACAGACGACGGACGGACAGACGCCGCAGGCGATTCCGTAGTCTCCCGTTACCTCCAGTGGGCTCGACAAAAATGATGTATAACTCAAATCAAATGGATTCTCCTAACCTGTCTAAATATTGGAAAGAAAGCACACACTCAGGAAAAGTGTGAACTGAGAAAAGAGGCTCTGAAGTACAGTGTCTATTCAAGCGCTTAATCTTCACCAAGCCATGCTGGCTGTGCGATGAATGGGACAAAAAACAGACGATGTAAACCGCTGGAGTAACAACAATGAAGGGATTATCACATTGAACTGAAATTGAGCATGTCTTATTAACAAATTCTGTCATAATTAATGCCAACTTTCAAAGCAGTAGCATCATCCTTTTAAAAGTTAGAGTTGAAAGTGAAGAGTGTGTACAAGGTTTTTAAGAAATGAAAAGAGGACTCTAAAGACACACCTAATCACACTATTCTACCGAAAAATCTTCGAGATAAACTGCTAAAAAACACACTTTCCTGCCGGTTTTATGATCCCAAATTTAAGTACAATGTAGAAGAAGACTTGCTCTTTCAGAAAATATGAAAAGGTCAAGATCGGCTAGGTTGACCCATTTCACCTATTTTCAGTCCTCACACAAAATCAGTGTTTGCGACTTTTTGTTCGTTTTGTGATGCACGGTCACAAATGCTGTTTCATTGTCAAGGTAGAAAAATTGCAGTGTTGTGCAATACCTCCTCATTATTGAAACTGCCGATGCAGCGTTGTGGTAGCGAGTGATGGTCAGCATGGGGGCAATGGAGGCCACGCCTTGACCGGGAACAGACACCTGTAAGAAAGGAGTCATTTGGTTGGCATAATTATGATGGACTCATCTCAATGTACATTTAACTCTTAATGTGCCAGACCCAAAACCCCTAACGTGCCAGACGTTTTTACCCAACACCAGAAAGTTTGCAAACTGGATTGACAATGTAATTTAAAACTGCCATATCTTTGAAACTATTGACTATTTAGGTGATACGCTATCAGCGTATCACCTATTGTGATTGTCAAAATCTCTCTTTATTTTTTTTTATTCTTCTTTCTTTCTGGACAATTTTGTGTCGTCAATATCTCAAGAATGACATTACGAAATAACATGACATTTTCAGTCAACATGTCTCATGACAAAATCTAGCCACAGTAAGGTTTTCATGACAGTAACATATCTATGACGTCATCTAGGCGCCATTTTGTGATTTTCGGACCTTTTCACATGATCGATCATAACTTCATAACTAGATGTCATTTCTGTATCATTTTCGGTGGACATAAAGTTCAGGTCACGCTCTATCTTACTTTTTAACGCTAGTTACCCAGGTCATCATTACGCGCGCGTTTTCGGTGGACATAAAGTTCAGGTCACGCTCTATCTTACTTTTTAACGCTAGTTACCCAGGTCATCATTACGCGCGCGTAAGCGCGCGTCAAAATTTTAAAAGGCTCAAAATGACTTCCCAATGGGAAATCTCGAAGTTTCAGACAATTTTAAGCGTTTCAAACATTTTCTCGCGTGCGCGTCCGTCCGCGCAATTTCGCGCGCAGAGCGCATAAGCAACATGAAAATGCAATTGTTTTGACTGATTTGGATTCCTGATACTTTGAGTAACAATATCCATTGATTTCCGATTGATTTCGACCTATAACAAAGGAATGCACTGGCGTCAAAGTTGAAATTCCGCGTGCGCGTCTTTCTGCAAATATAGTGAAAAAACATGTCTTTGTTTATTTCACCATAGCTCTTTAAATCGTCCGTTGACCCTATATTTCTATTGCATATTACAAAAGTATATGAATTGTAAATAACATTCCAAGTATCAATATTGCCAGGAAAACGCGATGACGTCATCATATCGTCATTTTGAATAAAAAAAGTGGAATTGATTTTTTTGAGGTACTGTTTCTGACATTCATTTGCTCGTATCTCTGTTGTTTAAGCTCAATATTATCCCAAATTCAGATATGTTGTACTTTGAACATTTGCCTCTCAAGTCCATGTGATGGTTTTGAAATATGATGACGTCATCATACTAGAAATTGTGATTAAAGGTAAAGACTCAAAATCAGACAAGTTTACGTGTTATGTCTATGGGAGGTGATTTTTTTTTTTAAACCATGCATTGACTTGACAACGTTTAAGCACCTTTACCTCATCTGATTTTGCTCCATTTCCTCTGAAACATACGTATGTTGTAGCTGTGTGTTGTAGTAACAATAACCTTTAGTAATCATGCATTTTATGTTTTCAAATCTCCTCATCAGGTTGATAATTTTGTAGTTTAAAACTGAAAATGAGAATGCAATCTGTACAGAACGATTCCCAATTTTTCTTTGCAACTGTATATTGATCGAATCCACGCTGCCACTTGTGAGAAGTTGAATAGCGCCATCACAAGTCAACATATTCACGACAGTATTTAGATTTCAGTTTCGCACTCAATCTTCAGGACAGCCGTGTGGCATAATCGCTTAGCGCGCTGGGTGTTCATAACGCCTTACCGGAAGGTGAGAAGTTCGACTCCCGCAGGACTTTTTTACGTTCTTTCTTTTTCTCTCTTTTTTTTTTGGGCAGTTCAGCTTTACTCCGATGTCATTTTTCGTATTATTTCATCAAGTGTACGTAACACGTGAACACGGCTGCTCTATTTCCCTTGTTTTGTATTGGAGTTTGGAGTTTGGGTTTGCTTCATTAATTTTGTCACACTCAATGTTGTAAATTGCCCCTTGTTACAGTGTCCCGCTTGCCACATTTGGTTTGCTCTTTCCTTTTCTCTTCATTGGTTATTGTTATACTGTAACAGGTTAGGTAGGAACATGTACGTTTAAATAACTTGCAGGAATGGGAGCTGAATTGAATAACTCTAGTCCAGGTGTATGGCGTCTCGCTCATCTCTTTGACATTCCAGGTTGTTAATGTTTGAGCCAATAACGAAGTTGTAGTAGTAATGAACTTTTTCATGTAATAAATGGTATAAAGATATAAATTTCACATCCAATCTTCGGGACAGCCGTGTGGCTTTATAGTCGCTTAGCGCGCTGCATGGTCATTATGCACTACCTTAGGACGAGATGTTCGAGACCCGCAGGACGCTATCATTTTTTCTCTCTCTCTTTCTTTGTTTTTCTTTTGGCAGTTTAGCTTTATTCCGATCGGCGATGTCATTTATCGTATTATCTTATCAAGTATACTACCCCACGACACACAGTCACTCAAGTTCCCCCCCCTTTTTTTTGTCGGAGGCTGGAGGTTGGATTTGCTTCATTTATCATACGTATTGTTTAAATTGCCCGTGGTACAGTGCCCCGCTTGCCACCTTTCCTTTTCTCTTTCCTTTTCTCTACGTTTGTTCCTGTTACACTGTCACAAGACAGGTCGGAAAATAACTTACATAACTCAACTGGAGCAGGAATGGCAACTGAATGAATTAACTCTAGGCCAGGTGTATGGCGTCTCGCTCATCTCTTTGAAATTCCAGGTTGTTATTGTTTGACCCAATAACGGAGTTGTAGACAGGTTTTATGTTGCCATAGAGGTATCTTGTGCCACATGAGTAGAAGGCATCACTGTTTAGTAGTAGTAATGAACTTTTTCATGTCCCTCCATGTCAATTATAGTGTGTTTAAAGGGCATGTGTGTCTATCTGCCAAAGAAAAGGAAAAACTTTTATTTTCGTCGTATGGCTGTCTCTCTATACATAGCCGTAGGTGATGAGTGTTGTTGGTATCTGAGCAGTGAAGAACAGAGCATCAGGCTAAAATCACCCTTAGTTATACGCGCTAAGCGTTCAATTTGATATAATCTTTATTTATGTAGTCAGTCACTGCTAATGGAGTTACAGAATTATGTTATGACACGTTTCACTGAAAGTTTGTAAAGCAAAGTTTATGGACAAGGCAAGCAATTGTACATGAATAATACCATTGATTTCAGAGGGAAATTATGCTATGCCTAAATGTAAGGGTATCATTGCTTTGGAATTGCTGAGACAATATGCTTGGCACGAGGGCTTCCACTTCTAATAACTGATCCCTTTGAAGATGTGTCGGTCACTGGTGATCGTCATGATTCATCTTTCACGTAGAAGCTTACGTTCCACACTCTTAGTTCGAGAAGACTTACCATCATACTTCAAATTGTGATTAAAGGATTAAAGACTCAAAATCAGACAAGTTGACGTGTTATGTCTATGGGAGGTGATTTTTTTTAAAACCATGCATTGACTTGACAACGTTTAAGCACCTTTATCTCAGCTGATTTTGCTCCATTTCCTCTGTAACTTAAGTATGTGGTAACTGAGACAATAAGCTGCAGTAATCATGCATTTTATTTTTTTCAAATCTCCTCATCAGGTTGATAATTTTGCAGCTAAAAACTGAAAATGAGAATGGATTGTGGACCAAACGATTCTTGAATCATCTTTCACATATAAGCTTACGTTCCTCATATTTTCTCGTCAAGACGTACATGGCCGAGAGTATAAAGGCGACGTCACCAGAGACGTGAGGTTGCACACGTACGGGTTCGAACCCCATAAGAGCACGAAACAAAATACTTATATCTTTAATTTTTTTTCTATATCTTTTCACTCCGTTTGTTTTTGTTATACTGCAGATGGGAATGATAACATTAGCATAATCCAACTTGAAGTAGGAATGAAAAATGAATTAATTAACTCTAGGCCAGGTGTATAGCGTCTCGCTCATCTCTTTGAAATTTTAGGTTATCATTGTTCGACCAACGGAGTTGTAGACAGGCTTTATGTTGCTATAGGGTATCTCGCGCCATATGAGTGGAATGCATATGCTGCTTAGTATTAGTAATGAACTTTTTCTTGTCACTCCCTGCCAATATTATAGTGTGTTTGAAGGGGTTGTGTGGCGTTCTGCCAAAGAAAAGGCAAAACTTTTATTTTCAGCATGGCTGTTTCTCTATACGTAGCCGTAGGTGATGAGTGCTGTTGGCATCTGGGCAGTGAAGAACAGAATATCAGGCTAAAAGCTCCCTGGGTTATACGTGCTAAACGTTCAATTTGATATATCTTTCTTTATGTAGTCAATCACTGCAAACGGAGTTGCAGAATTAATTTTTGAATCGTCTCACTGAAAGTTTGTAAAGCAAAATTTATGGAATATGAAGCAATGGTGCATGATTAATACCATTGATTTCAGAGGCGAAATTATGATATGCCTCAGGGGCTAATCCAGGGAAGACCACAACCGGCGCACGCCCCCCCCCCTTATTTTTTGTTGAAACAAAAGAAATGAAAAGGAAAAAATGGGGGAGGGGTGCGTGCGCCCCCCTTTAATTTTGTAAACGCGCCCCTCTTTACGGAATTCCTGGATCCGCCCCTGTGCCTAAATGTAAGGGTGACATTGCTTTCGAATTGCTGAGACAATGTGCTTGGCACTCCTTCCACTTCTAATTATCCCTTTTGAAGATGTGTCAGTCACGGTTGATCGTCATGATTCATCTTTTACGTAGAAGCGTGCGTTCCACAATCTTGGTTCGAGGAGACTTACCATTTAGTTACGTGGTTAGAAGCGATGTCTCTTTCTTTATTTTGATAGAGGTAATACCGCTTTTGTCCAGGTACAATTCACATTGTCATGTAAACAAACACACACTCTACTTATTTTTGTTTTGTATTGGACGCTTCATCGCTTTTACTGCTGGAAAATTTCACAGGCTTGTCGCTGTAAGGGCTTTCATTATTTTTCTTTTTTCTTAGGCAGTTCAGCTTCACTCCGATGTCATTTATTTTACTATTTCATCAAGTATACACACCCCACCAACATAAACACGCAATTTCCCTTGTTTTGTATCAGAGGTTAGAGTGTTTCTATTGCTCATGGGAATTTTTGGTTATCGCCAAATAACAATTCATTTAGCTGAACATAGATACTCAAGCAGCAGAGCCCTTAAAATGGGTCAGTAAGTAGTTACAATATGTATAGCACCATATTTCGTCCAGGGGGGCGTTTCATCAACGAGTTCGTCGGAGGTTTTCACCGACAAATTTGCTATCAGCCAATCAGACGCAAGGATTTCAGTAGCTTTTAACAGTTGTCGGTGTAAATCACCGACAAAAAGTTTCATGAAACACCCCCCAGGTATAAACCTCATTGTAATGTAAAGACACACATACTGTACTGTAATATGATGTAACAGGATAGGTAGGAATGAGGACGTTTACATAACTAGCAGGAATCGGTACTGAATTGCTGAACTCTATAGTTCAGGTGTATGGCGTCTCGCTCATCTCTTTGAAATTCCAAGTTGTTATTGTTTGACCTAATAACGGAGTTGTAGACAGGTAGGAAAGGAATGGGATTTATATGACTTCAGTACGAGGTATTTCGTGCTACAATATGCCAAGTTTGGTGCTTATGACGGGGTTCTATGTCCTTTGTTTTCGTCATGGCTCTTTCATTAGTATCCGTAGGTGATAATTATGTATTGTTGGCATCTGGGGCAGTAGAACAGATCAGTATCAAACTGGAATCACCCTGAGTAATGAGGTAAGCATTCAATTTGATACATTATAATTTCTTCTTTAAAATCAATCACTATTGATCGAAATACACAATATTATGATATGGCACGTTCGACTGGTGGTTTAGGAAAACGGAAGCTAATGCACCATGAAATCACATGTGCATGAGTGCTGCCATTGATTTCAGAGACGTCATTGTTGCGTGGTAATGGTGGTGGTGGTAAAGGAATCATTGCTTTTAAATCAATGAGACAATCATCAATACCATGCGTGTTCTTGCGGACACGTTTGTTATCCTGATACGAAAATTTTTCCTTTTTCTTTTCCTTTTATCAAAAAATGGTTATATCTAAAGTTGTTTCTTTCCCTTAACATGTGTGTGTGTGTGTGTCTGTGTGTGTTGTGCGTGTGTTTGTGTGGATGTTCCTAGGCAGAGTGGTAGACCAGCGATTTACGCTACGGTTTACTGCATTTTTAATTGTAAGTTAGTTTCTTCTCTGACATTAAAGGGACATTCCAGACGATTTTCATAATTTCACATCATGTAGTACATAAATTGACAACTCCATGTATAGATCTCTGGAATTTATTGTGGTTCTTAAGCAGAGAAACAATACTTTGAAAAACCTTAAACAAATTACACTGAACAAGGATGATGACATAGGAGGTTCACATATTTCAGAAATGTAGCAGTGTAATTCCATTACAATACCGCTTGCTTGCGAGTTCACCTGTGTATAATCTATGCCTGCCTTCTTCTTTTGTTCTGCTTCCTTGAGCCCCAACTCAGCATTCTTATGATGACTCTGCCATGTCATCATCCTTGTTCATTGCAATTTGTTCTAAATTTTGAAAATATTCTTATTCTTCATCCCAATCATCACAAATTCTGAAACTCTGTCCTCAGTATGACTAATTTATAGTTGTTCAAATGTAAAAATCTGAAAATCATCCGGAGGTCTCCTTTAAGTTGATGGTTTTTAAATTAGACATTGCCTATTTGTCAGTCTATGCTTAAGACTATGCTATGACATCTGAAACATTTCTTTCACTTGTATCATGCAAGGATATAAATTGCAGTTGCGCAGTTTTGCTCTTCCCACTTCTTTTTTCCCTTTCCTCTACTTTTGTTTAAGTTATACTGCAGATGTGAATGTTTCTACTAACATAATCCAACTTGAGTATTTGGAATGAAAACTGAATTAATTAACTCTAGGCCAGGTGTATAGCGTCTCGCTCATCTCTTTGAAATTTCAGGTTGTTATTGCTCGTCTATCGGAGTTGTAGACTGGCTATCTGTTGCTATAGAGGCATCTCGTGCCACAT
Source organism: Diadema setosum (assembly GCF_964275005.1). Classification (NCBI taxonomy): domain Eukaryota; kingdom Metazoa; phylum Echinodermata; class Echinoidea; order Diadematoida; family Diadematidae; genus Diadema; species Diadema setosum. The sequence continues at coordinate 25,858,729 of NC_092688.1, read as the reverse complement.
GAGTGGAAGGTATACACTGTTTAGTATTAGTTAAGAGCTCTTTCATGACACACACAGCCAAGTACAGTGTGTTTGAAGGGGTTGTGTGTCATTCTGCCTATAAAAAAGCAAATCTTTATTTTCACCATGGCTGCTTCTCTATTCGTAGCCATGGGTGATGGGTGGTGTTGGCATCTTGGCAGTAAAGAATCGAGTATAATGCTATAATCCCCCTGGTTAGGTTCTAGGCGTTCAATTTGATATATCTTTCTTCTTTACTATGTTAATCACTGCTGATGGTATTACAGAATTATGTTACGACATGTTTTACTCATAGCTTACAAAGCAAAGTTTATGCACTATACAAGTAATGGTGCATGAGTCCTATACCATTGATTTTAGATGCGAAATTATGGTATGCCTGTATGTAGGGGTGTCATTGATTAGGAAATTAATGAGACGATTAAGCACTCCTTCCACTTCTAATTGTCCCCTTTGAATGTGTGTCTATCACGTGGGATCGTCAAATAAATTATCATTAACGTATGAGCTTACGTTCACTACTCTTGGTTGGAGGAGACCTACAGTTACATGGTTAAAGACGCCGTCTCTTTCGCAGGAGCCGTACGTTTTGGCACGTGAAATTTTAGAATAACCTTATAGGATAAGCAAGAATAGTTGAAGAGTTTGTTTGCAAATACCGATAAGACCATGTTTGCCAAATGGAGATATTTGCGATTAAAGGTAAAGAAAAATAAGGAGGATAATAAAGTTTTTACTTCTTCTGACCATTACTTCAAAAATGTACCTTTACTATGTAGTGACCAATATATCATTTAAAAGGTATTATTTTGTACTCTATGACAGAGACCGTACTTCAAAGTCGTCAAAAATAGACTTATCGGGTTTTTTTGAACAAACTCTTCAGTTTTTCTTTTGCCCTTATTTCTTCAATTGAGGTAATGCCATTTGATATTCGTCCAGGTATAAATCACATTCTCATGTAAACAGACACACTTGCTCTATATGCCTTTGTTTTGTATGGGAGGCTTCATTGCTTGTACTGCTGGTAAATCTCACAGGCTTGTATATGGCTGTAAGAGCTCTCTGAACTGACCAATTATGGTAACAAGATTAGAGGGAATCATATTGGTTATGTGAATAAGTGTCAAAGGTGATGTTTTAAAAGGCCAATGTTAATACCAAGATGATTATTAAAACACTCGTCATGTTTAATTTGTTCGTGTCGAGGATCGCTGGGTGAATACACTGTAGCCCTATGTACTCAAAAGCCTGTAAATCGACTTAGTCGAACACGCACAGAATTTCCACTTAGTTTGTGTGACAGAAAAAAAAATGATTTGAATAATGTAGGTCCAAAAAATGTTCAACTAAATATCTCAATATAACTTCAAGGTGCTATATCACATTCTTTTCTTTGTCGATCACAGATGACCGACATCTGATGACCCCCAGCGTATCACCTAACTCGTCCTCACGGTGACGAGTTTCATATCTCGTTTGAATTGATTTCTACACAACAAATATCAAGAAATGATTGTTCTTCCGTGTCATGTAGTCAGTTTGCTGTAATATCTATCTGAACCTGAAATATTGCAGAAATAATCAGTATCTTCATTAAAAAATTATCATAAATTTTTGAGTAGTATGGAAAGAAAGAGTCAGTCGTGATTTTTCTTCAATAGAACGCTCCCTTGACTCTGTGAGAAAGTTTTAGAGCTACATTTCCTCTTTCAAATGATAACAAATTTGTCTTCTAGAGTTATACAATTCCAAAGATATTGGCAGTTCAATTTGTCTTTTCAATTTCTTTTTCTGCCTCGGTAATTAATTCCCAAATCTGAGTCCTTTAGTCCTAGATCCTGTATTTGAAACTAAAGTAAATCCCAGGTCCTGGAAGAGTGTCATTTGTCCACTTGAGAAGAAAGCACCTACTAATCCTTCTTTTGTCCCTATATACTATGGGCAGGCATACTCTATTGAAATCGTCAGGCCTTTGTCCACTAGGGGTTTGTGCTCGCGCAATTGTTTACAGGTCTACTTTTCGTCCACTGTACATTGTGCACAGACAAGAACAAAAGCGCGTTCTTCTTTTGTTTATGCTAGCGTGGGGACGATTAGTGAAGTTCACCAAGACAAAAGGATGAAAAACTTGACCGACGAACGAAAGCTTGACCCTCTTTGAGGAACAAAATGAAAGCCGCTCCCGCAGGAGAGCACCCAAGCAGAACAATGCGAGTGGAAATGCATAGACAACACACGCAGATTCAGTAGCATACACATGCGTGGTTTACCAATGAGACTTTTGATCTATACACAGCTTGCAGAGGGTGCGCTCTCTGCGGATTTTCCCGACGCGAAAAAAATACATCTAGTTGAAATATCATGAATTTACTCAAAATTTTCCTTTGTACGTATACTCATATCTTTAGTGGAAACGATGGCTATATGCTAATCAGCTACCAGTACATATCAGTGGCAGTTTCCTGGTGTAACACATTATTGTACCACAAGAACTTAAATGACCAATGTTTTCTTGCGCTCTTCTTAGTCCACGATCGGCGACCATGGCACGTTAAGAGTTAATTATGCCTATGAGCATACAGCTCAGGTAAAATACACTGGGGGTTTGACAAAGTAATTTGCAGCAAAAAAAGAAAAAAAAGACAAAGAAAAAAGAAAACGAGATATGAAACTCGTCAGACTGACGAGTTAGGTGATACGCTTGGGGTTATCAGATGTCGGTCATCTGTGATCGACAAAGAAAAGAATGTGATATAGGCACCTTGAAGTTATAATTGAGTTTGCATGCAAAACCGTTTCCCTAACCTCTCGGCCACGGGACATCCACGGAAATGGTAAGGCAAAAAAGAAATGTATAGATATTACAGGGAGAAAAGTCAATGCCCACTCAACCAACGTGGCCGCGTGAACATGTATTGCACTGCTAGACGGAAATGCGGCCTTGTAACTACTGATGTCGCTATGCCATTTCTGGCAACTTGGGAAAAATACGTGCCGTAAACATAAAACCTATAATCGGCTGGTTTTGATACCTTGCATTTAATCACAATTTTCAGTGTGATGACGTCATCAAAGTACAAAACAATGATGTGGTCTTGAAAGACAATTGTTCAAAGTACAACACCTTTGTCGTCGTCATTACATATTATGATCAGTTTGACAAAGTCAGCCTGCAAAATTTTGCAGCAGTCGAAGCAATATGGTCTCCAACACAAAAAAGAGGGATATGGTGTGTGTGTGTGTCTGTGTGTGTGTATAGGTGCGTTTATATACGAATGTGATTTCTACATGGACGATATATGTAATAAAAAATTGAAGAAAAAAAAAGTAAAATAGGTAAGTATTTTGTTTCGTGATCTTGTGGGGTTCGAACCCGCACGTGTGCAACCTCACGTCTCTGAGACGTCGCCTTTAACCACTCGGCCATACGTCTCGACGAGAAAAAAAAGAGGAACGTAAACTTATGTATGTGAAAGATGAATCAGGAATCGTTTTGTCCACATTCCATTCTCATTTTCAGTTTTAAACTGCAAAATTGTCAAACTAATAAGGAGATTTCAAAGAATAACATGCATGATTACTGCAGCTTATTGTCTCAGTTACCACACACTTAAGTTACAGAGGAAATGGAGCAAAATCATCTGAGATAAAGGTGCTTAAACGTTGTCAAGTTAATGCACATAAAAAAAAAATCACCTCCCATAGAGATAACACGTAAACTTGTCTGATTTTGAGTCTTTACCTTTAATAACAATTTGAAGTATGATGGTAAGTCTTCTTGAACCAAGAGTGTGGAACCAGGAAGGTGCTAGAGAAGGAGAGGCAACTAATGCTCTCCTTTGAAGTCATGCGCGGCACCGCCGAGAAGTTATGCGTTCAACTACAGGTGTTACCCATGTGCTTTGACAAAAGAGAGCATCAATAATTGGGACTAGCGCTCTCACATCTAGAAATATTTGCTCCTACTGCAATTCGCTCTCTCTTTCAATGTTATGGCAACAATGAATTTGTGTACCTTGAATTGGAGCAGCGAATCAAAATGCAGTGTAAAACTCACAATTTTAACAGCAAATAGTTTATAAACACGCTGGAACACGCTATAACGGAGTACTTTATTTGAAAGATCAAAATATCCCTAATCAAAAGATAGAAAATTAACATGCGGAAATGTGCGCATTATAGAAAAAATTCGGTTTTTAAGAGGGCCTAATTTTCATTTGCTTTCGATTTGCGAATTACGATGAAACTAGAAATACATATTAATAATATTGAATTCTTTCCTAAACTATTCTAAATCAATTCGAGTATTTCATATAAAATTTTGCGGTGAAATAAAGCTTGTAATTCAACGAAAGGTGAAATGCGTTCTTCGTCTCCGAACTTCGTCTTGCAACTAGAGCGGTGCCGAGTATGACTTCAAAGCGTAATGGAATGCTAGACATCCCATTGTAACGCCTTGAACCCAAACATGTGTTTGCATGAATTACAAAGAGTTGTCACTCCATCTCTGTAACACCTCCCTGGTGGAACGCAAGCTTCTACGTGAAAGATGAATCATGACGATCACCCGTGACCGACACATCTTCAAAGGGATCAGTTATTAGAAGTGGAAGCCCTCGTGCCAAGCATATTGTCTCAGCAATTCCAAAGCAATGATACCCTTACATTTATGCATACCATAATTTCCCTCTGAAATCAATGGTAGGTATATTCATGTACAATTGCTTGCCTTGTCCATAAACTTTGCTTTACAAACTTTCAGTGAAAGGTGTCATAACATAATTCTGTAACTCCATTAGCAGGGATTGACTTCATAAAGAAAGATATATCAAATTGAACGCTTAGCACGTATAACTAAGGGGGATTTTAGCCTGATGCTCTGTTCTTCACTGCTCAGATACCAACAACACTCATTACCTACGGCTACGTATAGAGAAACAGCCATGACGAAAATAAGTTATTCCTTTTCTTTGGCAGATAGACACACAACCCCTTTAAACCACACTATAATTGACATGGAGGGACATGAAAAAGTTCATTACTACTACTAAACAGTGATGCCTTCTACTCATGTGGCACAAGATACCTCTATAGCAACATAAAACCTGTCTACAACTCCGTTATTGCGTCAAACAATAACATCCTGGAATTTCAAAGAGATGAGCGAGACGCCATACACCTGGCCTAGAGTTAATTCATTCAGTTGCCATTCCTGCTCCAGTTGAGTTATGCAAATTATTTTCCGACCTGTCTTGTGACAATATAACAGGAACAAACGTAGAGAAAAGGAAAGGGAAAAGGAAAGGTGGCAAGCGGGGCACTGTACCAAGGGCAATTTAAACAATACGTATGATAAATGAAGCAAATCCAACCTCCAGCCTCCGACAAAAAAAAAAAAAAAAAAAAAAGGAACTTGAGCGACTGTGTGTCGTGGGGTAGTATAATTGATAAGATAATACAATAAATGACATCGATCGGAATAAAGCTGAACTGCCAAAAGAAACACAAAGAAAGGGAGAGAAAAAAAAATGATAGCGTCCTGCGGGTCTCGAACATCTCGTCCTAAGGTAGTGCATAATGACCATGCAGCGCGCTAAGTGACTATAAAGCCACACGGCTGTACCGAAGATTGGATGTGAAATTTATCTTTAATCTTTTATATATATATATATATATATATATATATATTTATCTTAAATATTTATAACATATACAACATGAAAAAGTTCATTACTACCACTAAACAGTGATGCTTTCCATTCATGTGGCACAAGATACCTCTATAGCAACATATAACCTGTCTACAACTCCGTTATTGGGTCAAACAATAACAAACCTGGAATTTCAAAGAGATGAGCGAGACGCCATACACCTGGACTAGAGTTAATCAATTCAGCTCCCATTCCTGCAAGTTATTTAAACGTACATGTTCCTACCTATCCTGTTACAGTATAACAATAACCAATGAAGAGAAAAGGAAAGAGCAAACGAAAGGTGGCAAGCGGGACACTGTAACAAGGGGGCAATTTACAACATTAAGTGTGACAAAATTAATGAAGCAAACCCAATCTCCAAACTCCAATACAAAACAAGGGAAATAGAGCAGCCGTGTTCACGGGTTACGTACACTTGATAAAATAATACGATAACTGACACCGGAGTAAAGCTGAACTGCCGAAAAAAAAGAGAAAAAAAGAAAGAACGGATAAAAGTCCTGCGGGAGTCGAACCTCTCGCCTTCCGGTATGGCGTTATGAACAACCAGCGCGCTAACCGATTATGCCACACGGCTGTCCTGAAGATCGAGTGCGAAACTTAAATCTAAATACTATCGTGACAGTGTTGACTTGTGATGGCGCTATTCAACTTCCCACAAGTGGCAGCGTGGATTCGATCAATATACAGTTGCAAAGAAAAATTGGGAATCGTTCCGTACAGATTGCATTCTCATTTTCAGTTTTAAATTGCAAAATTGTCAACCTGATGAGGAGATTTGAAAACATAAAATGCATGATTACTAAAGCTTATTGTCTCAGCTACAACATATTTATGTTTCAGAGGAAATGGAGTAAAATCAGATGAGGTAAAGGTGCTTAAACGTTGTCAAGTCAATGCATGGTTTTAAAAAAAATCACCTCCCATAGACATAACACGTAAACTTGTCTGATTTTGAGTCTTTACCTTTAATCACAATTTCTAGTATGATAACGTCATCATATTTCAAAACCATCACATGGACTTGAAAGGCAAATGTTCAAAGTGCAACATATCTGAATTTGGGGTAATATCGAGCTTAAACAACAGAGATACGAGCAAATGAATGTCAGAAACAGTACCTCAAAAAAATCAATTCCACTTTTTTGATTTAAAATGACGATATGATGACGTCATCGCGTTTTCCTGGCAATACTGATACTTGGAATGTTATTTACAATTCATATACTTTTGTAATATGCAATAGAAATATAGGGTCAACGGACGATTTAAAGAGCTATGGCGAAATAAACAAAGACATGTTTTTTCACTATATTTGCAGAAAGACGCGCACGCGGAATTTCAACTTTGACGCCAGTGCATTCCTTTGTTATAGGTCGAAATCGATCGGAAATCAATGGATATTATTACTCAAAGTATCAGGAATCCAAATCAGTCAAAAAAATTGCATTTTCATGTTGCTTACGGGCTCTGCGCGCGAAATTGCGCGGACGGACGCGCACGCGAGAAAATGTTTGAAACGCTTAAAATTGTCTGAAACTTCGAGATTTCCCATTGGGAAGTCGTTTTGAGCCTTTTAAAATTTTGACGCGCGCTTACGCGCGCGTAATGATGACCTGTGTAACTAGCGTTAAAAAGTAAGATAGAGCGTGACCTGAACTTCATGTCCACGGAAAATGATACAGAAATGACATCTAGTTATGAAATTATGATCGATCATGTGACAAGGTCCGAAAATCACAAAATGGCGCCTAGATGACGTCATAGATATGTTACTGTCATGAAAACCTTATTGTGGCTAGATTTTGTCATGAGACATGTTGACTGAAAATGTCATGTTATTTCGTAATGTCATTCTTGAGATATTGACGACACAAAATTGTCCAGAAAGAAAGAAGAATAAAAAAAAATAAAGAGAGATTTTGACAATCACAATAGGTGATACGCTGATAGCGTATCACCTAAAAAGACAAACTTTGAGAAGCACAGAACTGATGAAACTATGGTGAACTACGTACTGCACATGGCTCTATACCATATTCAGTCACATTTTGAAGTTTCAAAACAAAGTTGTCACCAATCATTTATGTGAGAAGCAGGTAAGTTATTACATCTCATTGTTCTGTCAAAATATGCATCAAGGTTACTGCAGATCATGGAGGAAAAATCAACTCTGTGCAAAACTACACCATTCCCTTTTGAAAAATCAAGCTAACCCATAGATTGTATGGAATGCTATTTAAAGTACAGTATGTACTTGCTCAATGTAAGTCACGGAGAGAATAGGATGCTGTGGAGATGGTAATCACTACACACGTCCAAATTTCTGGTAGTAAGGTGCAATACTTTTCAAACTGGAATCACAAGGTGCAGTGATTGATAGTTTTATTTCATTATTGACCCTCTTCCCCATAAAATGAAATGGACAACATAGATCCCCACATCGGAAATGTATTAAACCCAACACAAAATATCTGATTCCAAAATTATTGGGCTAAATACACCCCGTGTCTCACCAAGTGGGCCACTGTACCGTCCAGAAGCAACTCTGCCGTCGGCAGCTGCCTGGTGCCAAGCTTGTTCTTCATTGTCTGCACCTCGATACCATTCAGTGCACCCTCTGGAGTCCTTGTTTCTAGGTAGAAAAGGGACAAGCCTTTTGTTCCCTGCATTGTATTGGAAAGCACGAAACATGAGCTACACAATGACATTTAATAGGGGTATTAAACAGCAGGGCTCTGAAGTACGTAGGTTTTCCTTTTTACTACCAATCCTAAGAATAAAAAGCAGTTAATTGTGAAAGATGATTCACAGTTCAGTACACATATTGACCATATGTACTTCGGACCTGCAATATTTTGAGAAAAAGGCATGTTGGCTTTTCTTTACTAAATTGGCAAATACTACTGTGTATATACCTCCTACTACTAGAAAAATGACACCCAAATATGAAGATTGAGTAAATGCAGTAATATCAGTAGAACACATTTGTAAAGTTTGAGAAAAATCACACAATCTGTTCAAACATTATGAATTGTCACAGTTTTGGCTCTGCAATCGCTGGATGAAAAGACTGCAACAGTTTGCAATGTCACACATGGACAATGATATATAAAAGAAAAAAAAAACACAGAGAATTCCACAAAATTTCATTTTCATAAAAAGTGTACATTCCCTCTTCGTGATGCTCACACCTGCCTGTTTTCCAAAGGTAAGTTAAGCACTTTTGCATTATGTAAGAAAAATGAACGCCGCCACTACAAAAAACACAACTCTGAAACAAACAGCCCCTGAAGAAAGACAGAAAAATAGAAAAAACAAACAAACAAATAAACAAACAAACAAAAAACACACAAAAAAGACACAATGCTGAAAACAATAATTCTAAAGAAAGGTGAACTTGTCCACATACCTCCTGATACTGGCCATTCTCATCAACAATCCTGGCTAGGGCCAATGTCATATCACAGTCTGTTGCCGATGAGAACCACTTGTAGCCATGGAGATGGAATGTACCATCCGCTTGTGGGTAGGCTAGTGTCTCTGTCCCTCCCGCTGTTTAATTTTGTTTCCACAACAAATGGTATGGAACATGAGGCAAGGATTTTGAAGATGTATGAGTTCATGACTTCAAGAGAAGCTGCTGAAAACTGCTTTTAATATCAAATAGTGGGAAGCCACTAGAATAAAATAGAGTCAAAATGGGCCCATGCTTTTAATCCCAGCGGGGTAATCTTTGTCAAGGAAAAATTGAGACGTGAAATTTGAACGTTTCATTGGTTTCATATATCTCACATGATCTGACTTTTCAAAAACTTCAACCACACTGTTAAACTGACTTTACCAATTTGTGACCTTGCACCAGAAAACAAACAAGGAGTAGACAACAAAAGCGATCTTTAAATGGTAGATCAGATTTGAAAGTGCAGTTACCCTTCTTTCTTTTCAAAATCAATGTGAATAGATGAAATGGCTGTCCTGAAACTTGACACACTCCTCAACACACGCTACTCCTGATTATTCTATTGAATCAAAGCTTTTACAGAGTGTATTGACTTTTTGTTATAATCTTTTCATGACCCTTCCTTTTGCTTCATGACCAGAAACTCTAAAACAATGTTAGACTTTGAAAACATGAATCTACAAAGACTGTCAACAAACACCAACACCCCCAACACTACTTTCACTTCTTTTCAAGTGTCTTAACTACACATTTAGACAAAAGAACTTCTTCAAAAGCACTGAAACTAAAAGCAAAAGATATTGACTCGAATTCGCATATTCTACGACCTCATGGGAAATTGATTTCTATGAGTCTTTGTGTGTTTTTTATGATGTATTTATGAGGAAATATTGTTAAAGCCACTTTGAAATTATAGTGTAGTGTACTGCTATGAGGAAGAGGATGTCATTGCTAGAAAATCGACTATGAGCACTATCTTGAGAGTTTTTGATCTTTTCTTGACAAAGAATGGTACATTATGAGATGAAGACTTCACAGCCCAATCTCATTTGCATGGCTGCAACTGATATCCTTCTTTTGCACGATTCTATCATTCTTCAATGTCCACTGATTTCATTTTCCTGCAGCTATTGATGTTAAAGGGATGGTATAGTATTAGTGGAAATGAGGCTTGGGCTTTTTACTCTTTGAGAAATACTAAGAAACCACTTATGAAATAGTATAAAGTATACCATTCTAAGAGAAATTGAAAGTTTATTTGATGAAAATCAGTCTTGGAACGGCTGAGACATCCAAAAATAAAGTAAAACAAAGCAATCGCATTATAAAAGTTGGGTCCCGCCTTTTGATAGGATCGCTCTGTTTTTTTATATCTCGGCCATCTCAAGACAAATTCTTTTCACATAAATGTTGAATTCCATAATAGAGCTTCCTACTTTAGGTACCCACCTACATCTGATCCACCCCGTCTCTCTGTCATCCACTGCCCTGATGTCCAGAAATGCTGTGGGTCCCTTGTAGTCAGGTGGGAAAAAGCCCCACCCATAAGCTCTGAGAGTGCATCATCCTGCACACACACACACAAAAAAAGAAATAAAATGTATCAATAATTCATGCTAACTCAAAAGAATTAATACCAATTTTAAAAGAGTTAAAAAAAAAAGAAAAAAAAAACATATCTCAAGAAAAGACAAACCCCCCCCCCCCCCAAACAAATATAACCTTAAACTTAAGTGATTTCAATGCAATGTGCACTTGACTGGGATGCCTCCAGCTCCTCATGCAAACGTTATGTGCCAGCACTATCACAAGTAAGGCCCTTATTTGCATTCACAAAAAAATTTGCTGCTCATGACCACTACCTTGGGCATGTATAAAGAAAATCTATACGATAATTTTATCTTCATTTTTAATACATCATTTCTCTCGTTCAAATTGCAATAACAAGGAATGCAAATGTTAGGTGGTATACGTACCAATGGAGATCTTGAAATTATTATGTTTCTAGCACCACTGGGACTGGAGTCATACAGAAAAAAAAAACCCACAAAAAACAAAACAACAAAGAAATCTTGAACAAAAACATCAGCAAAAAGGGGACACAGATGTAACCAGTATCAAATCATGAATTATTGGATCTCACAGAATCACCCTTTTTTTTTTCTCTCTTGAAAAGTCTTGATAGAGTATGCATTGTTTACACTGCATAAGGGTCCCATCAATGCACACAAAAAAAATGTAGGTGTGCACAGCAAATCAAATGTACCTGAAAAATTTCCCATCAGCAATTACAGTATGATTATACAGGTAACTGTGTCTTAGAATAATTTTCAGCAACAGCACTTCACCTTCTTGAAGACTTTTGCCGCACCATCCGTCATGGCCAGGGGGCAGGAGTAGAGGCCTGATGAGGGGGAATAGAGAATGATCTTGGCTGCCTGGTATAGACGACTTTGGAAGAAAACAATATGGATGATCAGTGTTACGTGCTAAATGCTAGCAGCGTCACATCAATGTTAAGAGCTCTCCTATGTTGCCTTTTTTTTTGTAATCAAAGGAAAAATAAGCACATTCATTTTTATCTATCACTCAGAGTGAATTGTATAGAGGAACATGGGAGTCACTCTCATGGTGCTACACCCTCCCCTTTCCCCCACAAAAACACCCCAACACATACAGTAGTACTGTACAATGTATTGCCACCTCATCTAAGACAACTATAACATGTATCATCTGAAAATATTTAGTATTGCTGGTAGTTACTGTATACAGTAGTTGTTCTTATTTTTGCTGAGGTGCTTCACAAACGATTAGAAGGTTTGATTATATGCACTGGCAAGGTTATAGCTGGGGCTGATATCTACTGGTACAATCACTTCTCAAATCCCCCATCATCTCGATAGGAAACACAGTTAAATGCAATACATAGAAAAACATTCAGACTGTACTTGTAGTACAGTTGAACCTCTCGTATCCGCACAAGTCGGGACCGGGGCTCATCCGGATAAGGGATTTGGCCGGATACGGGAGACTCGATGCTTTATACATGTACATATCCATACACAAGTACTGATGTAGCCCATTGTAGTACCACATGTAGTAATGTGTATACTGCAACCTTTTCAATGTTACATTTGGGGATGTTTGGGGATGTTGAAATGTCTGGAGGTAAGCAATTTGGAAGGAAATTTGATGTAATATATGTTAATCATGTTGGAAGTAATATGTAATTCATGTGTGTTTGGGTAGGAGTTGTCAAGGAGTTGGGAATCCCCCTTTCCTCCCGTAATTATTTAAAAAAATTCACGGCGAGATTGCGTCCGTATAATAGAGAGATCCGGATAAAGGGAGGCCGGATAAGAGAGGTTCAACTGTACTTGCATATAGCGAGAATGGACATTTGAATGTATTCCTATTGCAATGTGTTCTGATACTGCTGATATCTCAGGGTGACCACACTCCAGCACCAATATCATACTTCCAGGTATAATGATTTAACACATTTACACCAGCTACTGATGTCTATTTGTCCGAGATTAAAACATGTAACTATAAGATTAATAATAAAAAGACAAACAAACAAATTCAATAATAAAACTAGAGAAGCACTCTAAGAGCGCAGACCTCCGCCAAGCATGCAGCTCATTTCCACCACTGATCTTGTTCTTCCATAGAGATATCACCATGTGTACTTGTAGCATTGTGTGCTGAAAGTTGCCCAATTTCCCATTGATATAGAAGCCTTTGTTACGTCATAAACCCTCAGCTGCACGGCGTGCCTCGCCCTAGCAGAAACTAGAGCACGCATGCAAACCTCAAATACGCGCAGCCTGAACTCTCAAGTTCATTGACCCTACCTGCCAAAATATCAAAAATCCTTCATAAATTCCCCCAAAATTCTTGGATCACTACCAAAATTTAATCATCTGTTACTTGTATCATTTTTAACCTTTCCTGCAAGTTTCAGCCAAATTCGTTAACTGCTTTTTGAGTCATTTTGCACACGGACAAACTAACAAACCAACGTTAACGAAAACATAACCTCCTCCCTTGGCCAAGGTAACTAGAACTACAATATACCATATGTAATGTCAGCTGTGTCTGTGAAGAGTGTTCTATCAAAGTTTTGGGAGAACTAGTCATGGAATTCAACTGATGATGAATATTTATTTTACAATTGGTTGCAATATTTACCTCCAGGCACCAAATTTTTTCTCGTACGGAATGGCGACGATCCCTTCCTCAGCTGCAATAATCTTCTGCTTCTTCCATGCCTCGCACGTGACGATGTCATCAATGCGATTGCCCCAGGCGTCGAAATGCCTCACGTACGGCTGACTCCGCTCGCACTCGTGACCAAGGTCCGTGATCTCATCCCAGACCCTCTGCCCAAATCGTTCCAGGTCACCAACAACAGGACCAAGGATCTGATTGGGTGATTACATGACAAGGGTTGTGAGTGTCTTTGTGGAGTGTAAAAATCAAACTGCACAATGGCATACGTCTGCTCCCGACTTGCATTTAGTAAGATGGTACTGTACCAGCTCTATTAAATTTGTTCAAATGTGAGGAAACACAAAACATTCAATGATCAATGTGCTTGTATAGCGTGCGGGTATGAATTATGCAGTAAAACATAATCACATAAATGTTAAGAACCAGAATGGTCTGGCAAATTTGAAAGCTAGCTCTTTATTCATCTGCAGGCAGACAGATATTCCTCCAATTAAAGTTTTTGAAGATAGCCATTTGGCAGCCAGGTGTTTTCCAACATGTATGGTAGGGGTCCAACCCACCGACCGGGTCCATAACGACCGACCGCGCATTATAATGGCATTGCGCGTACAGAAAGAAAATGTACGCATGGGACTACGCGCAACGGTGTTCGATTCTTCACTGGGCTACGCTACCGAGTAAAATGTGGCGAAAACAACTAAGTATTCCCTCTAAATTACCGAAATTTAGCAAAATCGAATACGGTTTATCGTGTAACTACATCTGTAACTAGGCCTACCTTTGCTGACTTGTTGTTAGATGTAGAGTATCCTTCCGTAATAAATTTGACGATTTTGACCGCAAAATTGTCACCGCCGCTTGTACGATTGTGCACACACGTTACACATACACATGACATTTAACATTTTGTCGCCCGCTACGACCGTACGAGTTGATGCAGAAACGAGAGATGAATGTGAAAAAACAAACCGACTCATCTAATTTATTTCAATTACGATGAAAAGTTTCCTAATGAATATCAAGTCAAATTCATCAAACAGTCCTTCAAAAGTAATATCGAAGGATTCAAAATATATTCAAATCTTATTGGGGAAAAAAATTACGACTAGAAAAAAACAGCAGCTTGTCGAAAAAACGCGTTTAAGTACGCTTTATACGTATTGTCAATAGAGGGCGGGGTGGTCGGTCAATATGAGCCCGGCAACTGAGTGCGGAAAAAATGACACCCCACGCGTTCGAAGCCGCCATCTAGAGCGCGTACCTCAGATCGCATTTTCAGTGCGCGCTTGTGAATCCGGAGTATTTTCTCCACACATGAGTAAAATTTCAGGCAAATTGTGAGATTTTTCACGTTTCTATTGATAGAAAAACGTTAGGTGTCCGATATTATGAACACCCAACCATACTTAAAATCACACATATTGTTCATGGAAATTATATCTCAGAGCGAGCATGCTCTTGCAACATGATATACCATCTGGTACGATTACTAGTAGGCCTAGGCCTACATAAGTACATGTACTTTAAATGTCCCTTTTTACTGAAAAAAAAAGCAAAATGATACAAACAATTTATACATCATTTAATCACTTCTCCTTCTGGCGAATTTCACCCAATTAAAGGAGTTTGATAATTGTCATACAGCTTACAAGTACGTCTATTGAGAGGTATGTTAGTCTAGACTTAAATAATGACAGTGTCAATCCACTGTCATAGTGTAGTGTAGTAGGTCTAGTGTTATTCGTCTACCTCGAAGTTAACCCCGGGCTGTATTTCGCAGTTAGGCCTACAGTACCTCGAAGTGTAAATTTACATGGTCATGATGGTAGGCCTACAATCATGTGATCAGTTGGTAATACTCCATGAACTCTGGGCAATAAACGAATATGATAGGACCCTAAATGACGTATCATTTTTGAAAGGCATTCACTCATACTTACTGCAGATGGTATATATCTTTGCAAATACGCTTGCAAAGGCGCGTCTTCTAAATACACATTTCCAGTGCGTGGTTTCTCTTGGTAAAAACTTCCTCGCTGAGCTCTTTTGAACGGTGGGGATCGCGGTCGGGAGTGGTCCGGCTGCGAAAGAGAGTCGCCATCCGCTGTGCCTGTATTTGTCGTTGCTGCCTGAGACTTTGAAGGTAAAACGCCCGAGCTTTTGCTTCTTGAAATTCCTGAAATATTATGTAGTCGGCGGACCCCTTTCTCAATTTGGGTTAAATTTCTCCACATCGTGAAGAGTATGAAGATGGGCTAGGGCTCAATCAAGGTATCCTACACTGCATAAGTCTCGACAAACCTTTTCAGAGAAAAGCCCCTCTTGATCTTGTGCAGGTGTTCGGCAAAGAAGCAAGACCAAAACATTACGTCACACCGGCCGGCCGGACAAAACACAAGGGAGTGCGCGCCATCTGTCGGCCGGTGTATGCACAGTCTAGAAGAACAGATTAAAGAGGAAATCAAGTCCAAATATAAGTTAGTCTGCTAAAAAAAGAGTAAAACCTTACGAGATCAGGGGTAAAACTTTGACTGAAATCGGATGAAAAATAATGGATTCATGAAATTTTGAAGTTTTGTTAATTGCTGCAAAACAGTTCTTGTACAGTGGATATGAATATGTAAATGAGTGAACTAACATGTCATACCCTCACAATTTCCATTGATTGTGTACAAAAAATGACGAAATTTCAATGTATCTGTCATTGAAGTCTGAAACATGATGCCATATTCTGGTTGTATAACTTTGTCATTTGCATAGTCATATTGACTGTACAAGAACTGTTTCCCGCCCCCCCCCCCCCCCAAAAAAAAAAAAAAAAAAAATAGCGAAACTTCAAAATGTCAAAACTTCCTTATTTTCATCCGATTTCTATCAAAATTATACCGTTGGACTCTAATATTTTATTCTTTCTTATCAGACTAACTTATATGTGGACTGGATTTCCCCTTTAAGGGGAAATAGAATCCACTTATTATACAACGTCCAAGTAGATCCTTGTAATTTGATTGGAGGATTGTTGGTGACGTGATATTAAATAAGTACTCCATTCAACGCGCCGTGCAATTTTGGTTCTATTTTTGCGTGCAACTTGGTTCGATTTTTTCGTTCTATTCCACGGTTCGAGAAATTGCTCGGTACTGCGTGTATTGTGTGTTGCATATTGAGGATCGCATGCAGCTAGCGCAGGTACGTGTGCGGTACATGCATGCGCGTACATAGGCCTACGTAGTGCTAGTGTACGTGTGACCTGTATCTACACTGATTGCACAAGCCAGAAAGAGAATCGCAGTGGATCCACATGTAAGTATAGCTATATTTTGTATACATATATAGACTTCTAGGCCTACTTAGACCAAAAAGATCTACTTGGACGTTGTATAAATCAAATAGTGTATGGTCTTTACTCGTGCAATGGAACGAGATTTCGCACTCGGTGAAAGATGAGGCGCACTATTCAACGAGGCGAAGCCGAGTTGAATAGAGCGCCTCTATCTTTCACCTCGTGCGAAATCTCGTACCATTGCACTCGTGACCATTCACTATTTGTATACTATAGTACATGTATATAGGCCTAGGCCTACTACATATTGAATGAGTGAATGCAGCAATATCATTAGTATAAAACATCAGTGAAAGTTTGAGGTAAATCGGACAATATCCATTCAAAAGATTTCAAAGTTTCAGTGCCACCATGGATGCATTACGGTCATCAAGATCGCTGGATGAGAAGACTTCTACAGATCATGACGTTACACATGGGAAATGATATAAAGAAAACATAAAGAAAATCAAACATATGCCTATTTTCACTGGACCATATACTAGCTCGTGGGTCAATTTTACTTAATGTCGAGTTTGTGAGCCTCGTTCGTTTTGTAGTGTCTAGCTTGTGGGCTGTATGACTTGTGAGCTGTATGACTCACAGGCTATATGAATCATGAGCAGTATGACTTGTGGATGTCGATGTTCACTTTATAAAGTTGAGAAGGGACAACATCAAGAGGGACATTCTAGCGTTGGATGAGAAAAAAAAAAAGATGAAAAGGAGGGAAATGACTGCTTTGGACTACTGATATAATATGGAAATCGAGTCCCCGGCCGCATCAGCCAGTGGGAGATATTAGTATAGGGATTCCTATTCAAGTCAGACTGAAGTTTAGTATTGTTGATTGTTGATTGTTGAGTATTGAGTGGTTATTGAGTACTGGAGATTATTGGAAGAATACCATAAATCAATTTCAGTAGCGTAAACAGACGCATCATTTTGATTTAATTAAGACAGTGTTGGATTTCACAGATATACAAATTGAATAATACAGGGCTAATGGCGCTACCTTAAGCCGAATTGGCACGTGTGAGTGTTAGAGAGATTTGAATTTATAAGGCTCAGCTCAGAAATGTTTGGAAAGAAGCTCTTGGTGATCATTGAATCAAAACTTGACAGATGTCAATGAAAATAGCGACAGTCTATATGGTATAGTTTAGTGCATTGAGTTTTTCCGTATACGTCAGATTTTAAGCACAAGTGTTATCTACTATTCAACCGTTCACCGTCATATACTTAACTGACCTGATCTCATAGAAACACAATCATTATTTTGTCAATGTTTGTATTCGTATAGTTGATTTATGTTTGCTGTCTTTTGATAGCGCTTAGAAATGTGTTTTATCTTAAGCGCCATACAAAATTTCCATATTATTATTATCATTATTATATTTACGATGCCGAGGGAAAGAAGACTGTCGATGGGAAGTAAAGCATATACATCGACTAAATTAGTGAGTCTGTTGACAACAATAGGCTCCTGAGTTTTTTAAACATAAATGAGTGTCAGAGGAATTGGGCGATACTGAAAGAGCTAGTAGAGTGCTATATTTTTCCCCCTTTTGTTATACGGCTGAGATAGACGTACACAAATATGACTGACGGCCAAAATAGATTTTTCGCTAAAATGATTGCAAGCTTTACTTTAACCAATGTTCGGGGAAATAAATTTTAAGAAAAAAAAAACAAAAAAACAAGTCGACCATCAGAAAAAAAAGTCCTTATGCTGGTTAAGTATTTTGTTGCTTCGGGACATTCTTTTGTTCTTTTTCTTGCACACCAAAAATGCTAAACACATGTTTAGTTCACAAGAAGTGAAAACCGTTTGGATAATGTTATTAACACAGTTTTTAGATAATTTGACATTACTTTTTTTTTTAAACACGATTGACAACGTAGACGTCAGCTAGGGTACAAATAACTTTCTCATTGCGTCTGAGTAATACTGGAACGGAGAAGAGGAAGAATATCACAAGGAAAAGATTATTCTATTAAAGAACAATTTCACCTTCATATACATGTGGATTGAGTGAAGGCAATGTTAGTAGGACACATAAGTGAAAGTTTGGGGAAAATCCGACAATCCGTTCAAAAGTTATGAATTTTTAAAATATCTGTGCAATCACTGCTGGAGGAGAAGACTACTACAGTGTATGATGTCACATGCGTACAAAGATAATACAGGAAAATAAAGAGAGAATTTCACAAAACTTGACTTTTTGAATAAAGTGAAAATTTCCTCGACTTGTTACTGACTTATGTTAGGGGTAATATTATTCCCCCTGACTTCTGAAAGAGAGAAGTCGAGTGTTCTTTTATTATGTGAGAAAAGTGAAAATATCTCTTGAATTTTCTTTATACATTCTTGATATAGTTGTACTCATATGACATCACAAGCTACAGTAGTCTTCTCATCCAGCCGTGACTGAGCAGAAACTTCAAAAATTCATAACTTTTGAACGGATTGTCCGATTTTCCTCAAACTCTCATTGATGTGTTCTACTGATATTGCTGCATTCACTCAACCCACATGTCTATGAAGGTGCACTTGTCCTTTAAGTGTCATGTCATTGAACGACTATAGGGTAAACATTGTTTGCGACAATATCTATGAGTTATGATGATTGTGAAAGACATAACCAAATAACGTCCGCATATCAATCAATAAATATGATGAGATAAGAACGAAGGTATAAGTTTACAAGTGGGCAAGTCTATCAAGACACAGCGATTTTTTTTACGTAATATCTTTTTTTTTGTACAAAAAAAAAATTGAATGATGATTGACGTTTTTGAGTGGTCATTGTGCGTGCTATAGATAAGTGCACACCTTTCCCGAAAGCCTTGGCTATAGTAAAAGTCTAGTAAATTGGACACCATACACTTTCCTTTTGAAGACCTCCTATGCAAGTTTCACTATACATCTATGCACGCACAACAATGTCCTTTCGTTAGCTGAAGAGTGCACTCGAAACCTCTTCTTTCAAGACATCTACAGAATATTTGTGTATGTGTGTATGTAACATATATATATATATATATATATATATATACATATAAGACAAACAAGTTGACATAATGCAGTAGATTCCAACTTCATTTATTTGTAAACCAAATTTTCGACCCTTGCACGGATCTTCCTCAGGGTACCCTGCTACCCTGAGGAAGATCCGTGCAAGGGTCGAAAATTTGGTTTACAAATAAATGAAGTTGGAATCTAATGCATTATGTCAACTTGTTTGTCTTCATCGTCTTCATGCTCTTATTCCAACACGCGGATAATAATACCATTATATATATATATATATATATATATATATATATATATATATATATTACAAAAAGCTGCATCGCTTCGGCGATCCCTCACATTTATTCCAAAGTTGATTTACATCATTTGGGTTTATGTCTGGTTAATGTGTGTGTGTGTGGCACACATGCACACACTATAGCTTCTGACCACACGAGCAAAGAGAATTAAGGGTTTGGGACGAACACCGATCTAGGGCTTTCAATAGCTCAGTCGGTAGAGCACCGGTATAGTAATCCGGAGGTCTCGGGTTCGAATCCCGATGAAAAACCATTTTCTTTGCCCAAAGTTTTCGCTATTTATTATTACAATTGTTTCTGGTCAGTTTTTCCTTCCTTGTTTCAATATATATATATATATATATATATATATATATATATATATATATATATATTATTATTATTATTAATACTTAAAACACATCAGCTCATGGAAGATTTCCCTGAAAAGAACATTCTGTACTGCAGACATTACAGTACAGATGTATAGCTTTTTTTTTTTTTTTTAATCATCCTACGAGACCGACACCTACGCGTCATATATACAGCCCACAAGTTCGACATTCAAAAAATAAAAAGGGTTAATGGGTCATACAGTCCATTAGATCGACACTATATATAGGTAGAAACAGCCCACGAGTTCGACTTTACAACACGCGGCTTTGTGTGGGTCTTCGTGGGCCTTGTTGCTTACATGATTGTAAGTGTCAAACTCATGGGCTATTGTATACGACTCGTGGACTGTATAGTCCTAGACTGTATGACGTATGGGCTGTATGACTCGTGTGCTGAATGAGTCGTGGGTGTCGAACTCGTGGCGTGCATTCCAGCTTTCTCCGAATATAAATAATGGAAGTAGCAATATTCCATATCAAGGCGGAACTGCATGGCCTCAATATCCGCGGCTTAAAAGCCAATTAATATAATTATTGGTACAATGGTATCCCTATTTGCCTATTTCACCGCTGGTTATCCTTTCGTATTTCTATAATGTACTTCTTTTTATCATATTATAATTTTTAACTCAGTTTTCCCCGCGAATTTCATTGTTTTTGTCATTCCAGTTCACATCAGAAGGGCATTAATACGCATGCATTTGGGCATGCATTTTCGGCAATGGCTATTCAACTTCTCCTCCACCTGTCGCCAGCTCTTTCCAAGTTGTCAAAGTCGGATATGGGCAAACAATTTAGAAGCAGCATTCAAATAAAACCTGAGCGATGTCAATTCAAAATTACATTACTGGTAGTCCGTTTTAAATTGAATGTTAAAAACGTCTACTTGTGGATCAGACATGATGATGCAAATGAGTATGTAAAGTGAAGATCACAAACCAGTATGATGACAATAATTAAAATAAAGAGGTCATATGAAGATTATTAACACAATATTAGATGTAAACCTATCAAAGTGTACATAGTATGATATCAGCAATCTACAGGGAGATATAGATCAGGGACATTAAATACCCATGACCCCCATTTGCGCCTTATAACAAAAAGGGATAAACCCCCATAAAACTGTTTAAACAAGACACCATTCACAGATGCTGTTATATGGATGTTCTATCCTCATCAAACCATTGTGTGATTCAAAGTATTTAATATGCATATTAGGATATCTTACACTCAATGAATGTTTTGAATGATATGCCAGATCACTTCAAGAAATGTTCCTTAACATTTTCCTTTTATTCTACTGAAGTGGAATAGGTTTAAACCTAACATGAGTGGATTCATAGGAAATGTCCAATAAACCTGTGCGTACCCTTGAGTTTATACTGCTGTAATGGTTCAAATATTTATACCCATGTGAAATAACGAGGGAAGTTAGTTGCTTGCATATTGTGCGTTGATTATACATATACATATCAGATTTTATGTGCGTGAATGTGTTTGTGTGTGGTGTGTATGTGCCAACATCAGTGCCTTGCGTGTTAAGAAGTATGGTATAAGCCTACGGTTTTTGTGCATTCTCTGTATTCAGAATTATGGTAATAGAGTACATCATTTTCGTGCTAAACAATGGTGAGGTTGCTTTCACTGTGCAGCAATGTACTTCTAATACATTAATTTGATAAAATTTTGAATTGAAACAGCAGAAAGTTTTTTGTTAACGACGATGAGAACAATGGAGATCTATGAAACATTAAAAGATATCATCAAAATGTAGAATGATTGGAAAGCTCATGGACAATACTTATGTCCCTGTTTTATGATTGAACGGATACGCGTTACTGGCTTTACAATAACATCTATTTCTAATGAGGAGTATTAAAGATATGAGCAATAAGTTTCTTGGTCACTAAAATCGTATCAAAAGGAGGTAATTACACAAGTGATAAAATTCATCACGTTACCGATTTTGTTTTTCCTCGTAATAAGCGAATAGATCAATGACTGACAGTGCTTGTTCCCAGGACTTAATTCTTCCTGTACCGTGAAAGAGTCGGAAATCGTAAAAAAAAACAAAAAACACTTCCGCTTGGATGACCTCCCAGGTCTACACATGAACAGGGAGGGGTTTGGTAGCTGAGGAGTCACATGACGTGCACTCAAGACCTGTCCTTCCTCGACATTGACAGAGCAGAGATTCTCTTTTTGTGAGATAATGAAAAACCTCTTATGAAATATGAAAGAGCATGTAATTCTATTAAAGAGGAATTCAAAGTTTATTTGACAAAGATTGGTTTTGAAATGGCTGAGATAACCAGAACGAAGCGATACTGATAAAAGGTGGGACCCACCTTTTACTATAGTCTTGCTTTGTTTTATTTTGTTTTTTTTTTGTGTGGATAATTCAATTTTTTTTTTGATAACTCAGCCATTTCAAAACCGATTTTATCAAATAAACTTAAACCGATTTTATCAAATAAACTTATTAAGGATGCAAGATTTGTATAACCCAGATTCGGATTCATCATTCTCGAAAAAGGGCAAAAGTGTTAAAATACCCAAAACATTGGTTTATGGCCTCAGTCTGGCACCCGGAAGGCTACTATAGGCCTACATTGATTATTATACGACGAGACTCCGTCATCATCATGAACTAGGTCCTATTTCCCCCAACCATATCAGAGCGACTGCTCCCCGCCCAAATAATATTAGTTATAATGTATTCTTATCTATCTTTTTAGTTACTGTTCTTTTGTTAGATATTGATATACTAAAGTTAAAGGCGCAAATATTCAAATGTTAATGGCGTTCCTGTTAAATTCAACAACAATAATTTGTATAGGCAAAAAAAAGAAAAACTTAAAGAGAGAGAAATGGAGAGACAGATATAGAAAGATAGAAAGAGAATGCTTTGTAAACTTTTTAAGAGTCGAAAGTAGTTTCACCCGCTCAAGGGTTTTGTTGATCACAGTATACAGTTTACATATGTCGTGATCAAAGCACGCATAGTCTAACACATTGTATTTTATGGAGTCATTCATTTGAGTGGAGTTTACATCTCTTTTATGGCGATTGCCTGACGCCCTTTGTAGCAATAATAATGCCAGAAAGTATAAGTACCATGGTAATGTCACGTAGGAGAGCCAATACTCTCAGGAAGAATCTGCACAGTACAGGAATAAGAAGAAGAATGGTCAGAGAAACAGAAACAGTTAAACGACAGTACATTTTCACACACACACACACACACACACACACACACCCACACACACACACACACACATACACATACACACAAAACAGCGTGGGCATTGTTTCCTTGTGTTACTGAAACGAGTGATTGACATTTTTTTTTAATGGCTGCATGCTTTAGATCCTCCTGTTTCCCTTCCTTGAAAGCCTTGATGAGATCAATACTATTCGTTCCTGCTCGAACACTCCGCTATGTATGTATACGCCGGGAGTGGCCGTAGACGATGCGCAGTTTCATCATGCACACTCGTGCTCGTTTTGTCCAACATCAACACTGGACTCAGAATAATCAGCAGAAATCATCGATCACTTCTATTCCATATTGCAGGAAGGAAATCACTTGGAAGATTACACCGACTTCCAGACTTTCGTATCGTGCTGGCCTTTCAGAGCGATTTTGCAGTGACTGCGCTATAATTCCTCCCTTTTTCGGAATGGAAGAAAAAATAACATTCCTAGTATGGTTTTCTACTTGTTTCATGTTTTGCAATCCTTCTATGAAGTCCTCAACATTCGGAACTAATACATGTACGTACCTTTCAATGTTCTTTCCATCAATGACATACTATTATCTCGCACATATTTCTCTCTTTCTCAGTTCTTGTAGCATGTCCGTGTTCACACGAGAATGGAATGTCAAATAAGATGTGCCTGAATCTTTGTTTTAACAATTCCCACAAGTAATTAGGTTCTATTAAGTTAACCTTTATCATTTTTATCTGCTACGTTTTTAAAAGAAAAGCAATATATGACTTAACTACTAGGCTATGACTGCATGGGCTATGAGAATTCGGTAAGAAATAGCACATGATTTGGGGCTTTCAATCATGTCACCGAACTGATATCAGCTCGAATACTAGATGATTGTTCCATTGTTCCTTTAATTACTGTTCTCAAAATTTATTACTTTACGTGTACTTTTTTTACCCTTTGATCACGCAGATTACAGTCTAAATTGTTCGGGGATTCCACTAGAACGGGAGATACGGTGTAACAGATCCTGCGTTGACAACCGTTATAGTTGGGTTCTGCAGGCACCCCATGGAAGGAGAATCCTCTATACCCTCGATCCCATCAACAATGAAGTGGTGGGATTCGACAGACTTGATGAAATAGCAAACAAGAAATCTCGGAATCTGATAGTGAAAGACACAGAGTCTTCTCCCTTTTTATCGCTCACCAATCAGACGAAGCTACGGTTATGGTATATATATCTACCCCGTGAAGTTCAACATGAACGTGAAGTGTTACGAAGGTAAGTGTAGGTTACATTTTTATCAACATGAATACAACCGTTCATTGAGTACTAGTTACTCCAACACTGGTTTTTCCCTCCGTTCTTCGGAACCTGATGTTTCCATTTCCATGACAGGACATACAATTTATGAATGAGTTGACACTATGTAAAAAAGCCATGTGATTTCAAAATGGCCGACATCGTGTTTTTAAGAGAGTGAAACATGAATATATACAGCAAGGACGTACTCTGCTGAAGATACACATTACTAATTATGTAAGACATTCTAAACAATAGATTTAAGTCTCATATCGTAATAAAAAGACGCGATCGAAGCCATAATATGAAAATGACATTTTATGTAATAGTTCAGTGATTAACAACATTATTTAATGGGATTGTTATGGCTCAGGGGAGAAAACCACCAATTCTTAATCTCTGTTCGGGTCCCGGTTTGGGTCCCATGATGGTAGCGATAGTGCATTTTAGGTTCCTATCCTTGTCCTTCGCAGGGGACGTAAGGTCTCCGTTGCCGTGGATTTTTTTTTTTTGATATACAGTTCAATTCTTCCATGGTGACTATACTTAAAATAATATACTCTCAAGCTCAACCCCATCATTCCACAACAAAATGCACCAAAAGAGAATCACAAACATTGCATAGCTACACATTGCAGGGTATGACACACAAAACAGTCTAGGTACACCAATATTGATTGCAAAAAATGTACAAAGGTGTTGTACGTGACTTTGACAACAAATTACTGGTTTGTCCTCTTCTGGTACGAAACGTGTGCAATGAAATTTGCGACAGTGAATTTGTCCTTTAGACAATACT